>NC_056749.1:594787842-594915342 GCF_019279795.1 Protopterus annectens
ATGATTAAAAAAAGGCCCCTTTTAAAGTTTGCTTTTGGTTCCCAAATTTTCCCAAAGGATCAAATAACTAATTCTGTCAGCTTGCATTTTTCCCCTTGGCATGAGAGCTGCAACTTTTTCATCTGTGCACATTGCATGATGAGGTCTTTTCAGTGCCTTGTGCAAATCTTGTGGTTCAATGCATATTCCGATGTCTTCTGAGATTTTCTTATGCGCTACCACCATGGAAGACACCCACTCACTTGGCTCACTAACTGGGCAAATTACACCTTGTTGCACCATTTTGTCTAACTTGGCTTTGACTCTAGTCTGCATGGCTACTGGAACTTTTCTGGCTGGCCTAATACCTGGACTGACATTAGGGTCTAACTTCATGGAGTACACAACTGGAAGCTAGCCTTGTTTGTCTTTGAAAAGATCAGCATAGGTAGAAAAATATGCTGGGTGAAATTAGATTAGTGATCTTTTAAGCTAACATAGTGAACTTCCTTGTTAAGTGAAAGCAGTCCCATTTTCAAAGTGTCTCTGCGGCCAAATAATGACTAGATGTCCCTGTTGACCACATAAAATAAGTTGTAACATTTTCCAGAAGAGTAACATGAAAACATTACTGAGCCTTCTGTATGAATCTCTTCACCACCGTATGCAACAAGCTTCACACACTTTGTCAAATCAAGCCTTTCACCAGCACACACTCTAGCAAATGTTTCTGCAGACATAACATCGCTTTTTGAGCTAGTATCAACTTTAAGCTCTATGGGTTTGCCATTTATCCGAACAGTACAAAATACTTCATTACTGGCCCATAAATCAACTGCATTGACTGTTTCATTAAGCACTGACACACCATCAACATAAAAAGAATGAGACACTGGGTCATGGCTTGCTAACTGATCAACTTGCTTCTTACAATGTTCCCTTTTAGTAAGTGTAAGCACACATTCTTTTGAGTTACAAAATATTTTGAAATTATTCTATTTATTACATTTGTGGAATTGTTGACCAAAAGTTAAGCATTTTTCTCCTTTAAATTCAAGACTTCTACCACAATAAAACAGTTAACAACGAAACTAGGTTGGGGCCTATGCTTTGAGTTTGCTGACTCACTCTTATGCTTGAGTGAGGCTGTGCAGTTTCTGGAACTTGCTAGAAAGCTCTGGGGAGACCTGCAGCAGTCCCTGGTAAACCCCATAGCTAATGTTGCCACCTTTCATTGTGGCTAAAACCAGAGTAAAGCCACACCCCTTGCTTCATCAGTAACCCTGCCCATCCCACCCCTTCCCCACCCACATTCTACCGATTTTGTGAAGTCATGATGACATAACCAGGCAGGGGACACCCTCTTTTTCCATTCCTGCTGTGTGCTTTTGGCTGAGTTGTGTTTGAATGCAGGCTAGCTTGCCATTGAAAAATTAATTTTAAGGTGCTAAAGCACTGTGTTGTTACTCTGATGCTTACTGTGATGGATTTGAAGTCTTCTTAAGACACTCAGTCTTGCTGGCTGGATTCTGCTGAAATCAAAGTCTGGTTATAGTTGTATTCACAGTCTGTTGCATACAGAAACTTGCAGAATATACACTGATGAGAGAATATACTTTGCAGCATCAACTTAGAGCAGTAACAAATAACTTTTATAATAAACCACACGTACTTCTGTTACAGCTTTTAGTTATTGTTCTTCTTTACTTCTCATATAGTACAGATTATGTGAGAGATATAACATTTACCTCGGGACAAATGTGTCCCTACCAATACCCCTAACATAACTGGATTTAATACAGACTTTATATATATTTTTAGTTAAGCACTCCCTCTTGGTTTTGGAAAGATACTGCCTTGATAACGCAAATGCTGACACATCTGTTCTTATGCAAACGCTGATAAGTGGAGAAAATCATGGAAATGCCTTGTGGATAAACTTTCTTAGAAAAACATATTTTTCAAGGAAACGCCTTGTGGATAAACACATGTTCTGTTGTCCATTCTTTAAAGAAAGCAGATTAGTTTTTTTCTGATATATCCTGTTTTTTTTTACATTCTTGCCAAGTCTGTAAGAAGTCATCTTTCTTGATGTGTGTGTAATACACTCATAAGCAAGTTCCTTATTTTTTTAAGCCACAGTCATTTAGTATGGATGCTAATCACATATTACTAAACTCGGTTTCTGCATTTAAGAAAGCTTTATCTTATTCCTTGTTTATATTGCATATTTGTAGCAAAGTTACTTTCAACCTTAAAACCTTGTTGAGCATAATCTTACAGACTTACTATGCTTTTCTGTAAAAAAGCATAGTAAATCAGCCGATTTACAAATTCCAATAGTCTGTTTCCTTTTTGAAACAGGATACCAGAGTTTGTACAGTGTTTTCCAGACTACTGGAGTCAGTCTGGAAAAAAAACGGAGGGGTGGCAACCCTAGCCCCTGATAAAAAAAAAAAAAAAACAAGAAATAAAATATATACATAAATAAATAATCTGCAAGCATACACAAAAACAATGTTCTTTCCAAGAGTCACTGCCTTCCTAGCCTGGTATTCACGTAAACACAGAACACCGGACTTTCAGTTCTGTCACGGTTCTAACCATTACCAAATCCAATAAGTCTACCAGCAACATCTCATTTTCCTCCTAAGTGGCCAAAATGTTACACACTCAGCTCTTGGCTAACCTAACGATATACTTTTTTCCTCTTAACCTATTTTATCAAAAATAGTTCTACACTAATTCACTTTGTACTCTCTGAATCAGCTTTCCTACTTCCTCATCTCTGTTTATCATGGAGCACCCCCAAATCCTTCTCTGAGATTGCACACTTTGTGGGGAATTGAAGTAATGTGATAGGAAGTCCAAACTTTATGATATAAATGCAAACCTGCATTTCCAAAGCACTCACATTTAAAGTGCACCCAGTCCCAATTTTAAAAGGAAAATAGCACAAGCACAAAGGCCAGGAAGAAAGGCAAGCAAGTTGCAACGTGTGCACTGCATGTTTCTTCAATCCTCCTACAAGTCCTACCTTAAAAACTGCATAGCCAGCAGCAGTCTCAAATAACACCAGCATGATTAAATCCTTTTGGGTATGCCACTTGGCAATAATCCGTACCGTTTGTAATGTAAATCACGAACCAAAAGTTTCATTCTACCACATCAAACTCTTATGCCCAAAAAACACATTTTGCCTTCAAGCATGCGTACTACAAAATTAAAAGAAACAAAAATTTTACACTTTCCAAGCATGCTTCACAGTTTAAAAAAAATAACATGTCGGTTCTTATAATAGCTAATAAATCATGATTTACTATACAAACACTACAGAAGGCTTAAATTTGACTGCTAACAGGTATATAACCAGTAAGGGAAGCATGCAATAAGCAACAGCAGCTTCCTTCTTAATTTATTGGTACGATATTATACTGTGTCCGGAGTCCGGTTTTGAATGAAATTGGTAACCAGACAATTTGCAGAAAACCGGACAGTCCAGTCAAAAAACAGACAGCTGGCAACCGTACCCATAGCTGCCATGTGCATGGACCTGTTTCTTTTAACCACATGCTGCATACTATCAAGGTGAGGTTTAGAAGTTACTGGAAACATGCATTTCTCATTTGTAAGCATATTTGTGTGCTTTTTTGTGAGCTCATATGTCTGACAAATCTCAATGGCCTTATTCAAAGTAAAATCACTGTCACGAAGCAAAATCTTTCCCACAGCATTATCTTTAATACCACACACGTCTGTCTTTTATCACTTCATCCATTAAATCACCAAATCTGTACATTTTAGCTTTATTTCTCAAGTCAGTTATATATGCAGCAAAAGTTTCATCTGGCTTTTGATCCCTTGTGTAATAAGTGCCTCTCCATTGTAATGTTGGTCTAGGGGTTGCACATTTCTATAAATTTACGTTTTAAGCACTCAGGGTCCTCCCTTGACTCAGCCTGTACAACAATATGACAATTTTCCCCCTCTCCAGCAAAGATAGCAGATGCCTACACAAATGAACATTTCCTTTCTATGGTTCTGACCTACTAAATTAAGTAGAATGCATGCCTTTGTATGGTCATCTTTATCAAAAAATGTTCTACTCTTGCTCAAACACACTCCAGTTCTCAACAATATTATCAAGCATTAGTGGACCTGGTTTTTGAAATCCAACTGCCATACCAACAAAGTATGTGTGTTTGTGTATACACTAAAGATATGGCCCTTGTAATTATGTATGAACAAATTGCCTGTCTGCAGCTTGCAGTAACACACAAATGCACAATAAACTCTTCGAAACATTGTACTTTGTAAAATATGTACTGAAATGGCTGTATTTTGTGAAATAACTTCACTGTAACACTACACAAACAAGCGAGCACTTCATACACTTCTGATAACTCAGATATACTCAGTTAATACATGCAATTTAGACTTTATTTCAAACATTTTCCATTGTAATTTAAATATTTCTAGCAGTATCAGACATGTGGGCTTATTTTAATATTGTTATTAAATAACATATATAAATTATATTATGTTATTTAATATTGTTTAGAGCATTCTGCATGCTATATTTTATATTTTGGGAATAAGAAAGGGTATGAGCAAGTTTAACATGAAAAATTAGTTTCTGACCTATTTTACAAATTATACTTGCAGTAAAAGATGGTCCACTCCTGTGTATACCTTCAACTGTAGCTGAATGCCTCTCAGTTAGAAACTAGAGTTCTTTCTGGCCATTACATATGCTGATTCTGACATCATGTCCTTTAGGCATGCCACTTCTGACACCATGTCAGTCGTCCCCAATCCATGGAAGACAAGCAGGTGAGGTAGTTCATTTAAGATGCTTTATTATATAGACACACATCAAGATGGAACACAGCATCAGTAAATATAAACAAACTGATTAACAGAGCTTACACACATACATGATTACATCTCAACAGCTTACTACAAAATGGCACTCTGTCCCTGCACGTGTTCGGTAATCAATACACTTAGTACATGCCCACAGGAGGTTTCTTAGAGATATGCACACTGATCTACAGACGTCGAGCAGTTTTGGAAGGTTACAGTTGGCACTGGATACAAATACCTCCTTTCAGGGGAATTTCTCCTCATGCTCTGAACCAGAGTCGTCCCCCCCAGGTTATTCATTACTGTCTTACCATAGGAATCATAGAACAAGTCTCTAGATCAAAAGGGAAAATAATTCTATTCCAGAATGTTTCTGGTATCAAAGAAGTAACTTTCTTGGAGATTAGTTTTGAGTCTGTCTTCTCTCAAGCTGTATGTGAAAGCACCAAGGTTCAAAATGCTGACCCTTCAAACACTGTTACCCTTCATACCTCCCTTGAGTGTCATGATAACATTAGATCTAAAATATGCTTGCCATCACATTCTCATAGCCACAGGATTCAAGAAATTTCTAAGATTCTCTATGTCTGGGTCTGGGTCACATAATCTGTTCTTTGCATTACACTTTGTAAATACCCTTGGAGCTGTAGATAGCCCAAAGTGTCTAGCTTTAGCCATAGCTCATTACAGACTGAATGACATTCACATTTTTTTTCTTATTTAGATGACTTACTTATCTTTGCAGAGTCTTCCTAGATGTCAAGAGTCCTTAACATAGGTTTCATGTTTTTTTACCAGTCTGGGATTCCAGATAATTGTGCACAAATCTTCCTTGATTCCAAGACAGGATTGTTTTTCTGGACTGCCTTGTTGACACTTCTCAGCAAAAGGCACAGGAGAAGGTGGATTTTTATCTGGAAACTTTCTTGAGCTTCTTCAATCAGTCCTAGACTTCTGCATGAGAATATCTCTGGATTCTATGGTTGATGGCCTCTATAATTCTCATGATTACACTCACCAGGGTAGATTTAAGCAAAATTCAGTGCGTTTAAAATAAAAAAAAAAAAAAAAAAAAAAAAAACACGGATCCAACATTTTCATCATCTGGAATTTCAGATTGCAATTTTGTGCTTTGTTAAAAAAAAAAAAAAAAAAAACGGGAACTGCGCTGGTGGAAATAACAAATTGTTCTGAATACAGATATCCCCATTTCTCCTTAGATCCAAAGTCAATCTGTGACTACAGACATATCAGATTTTGCTTGGGGAGTACTTTCTGTCGGAGTAAAGGTGCAAGACCCATGGTATTCTTCAGATAGGCCAAACAGCACCACAGCACCAATATCAATGAGTTGTTGGCTTTGATGCATACCATAAAATCACTTCATTGTCTATGGTCCCCTGGACCTCTTCAGGTGATTACAGGCATCACAGTGTTGTTGTACATAAATAAGCAGGAAATATGAGTCAGTCAGTCTGTCTGTACAGGCTGGCTATGATGGCTTAGGAGCTATCTCTATATCATTGTATAACCCTCCAAACATCTTACATTCTTAATATGCGTGTTGTGCCTACAGGCTCAAATAGAACACGGGTAGCTTTGTCAAGGTCAACATTTTGGTCCCAAGGAGGGGACATTCTTTTATGTGGTGACACTAAATGTAGCACCCCTTTAAGGAATTGTTTACTGGCCTAAGGGTGTCTAAGAGCAGATCCAATGGTAAACATGCTGAGATGTGAACTTTAATGGAAATGTAAGCCAAGCCTATCTCAAAAACTTTACAGATATACCGAAGAATTATGGAAAGTAGTCCAGAGCTAGGGTCCTGTCTTCTTTGTTGGCAGCAGCTGGAAAAATCTCTAAAATGTGGACAGATAGGATTTATAAGTGGCCGTCTTACTTGCCTCCCTGATAATCTTCAGCATGCCCTTTGTATACTAGCACTGAAAAGACAATAGGATCAAGTCATTTAACTGTGAGCTATAGTGTCTTTTGGCAGAGATGTAGGAGGGACCCCCTTGTTCAGTGTTAGTAGGACCCCATTTCAGGCTTCAACCAAACGGAGGCTATCAACAGCATGTTTAGCCTGTTCTGCTTCAGTTTTTGGATAACCTTGGAGAGCAAAGAATCAGAGGGAAAGCATACAGAGGGAGACTTGTCCAGCTGTTGAAGGCATTTGCTGCCTAAGCTTCTTTGCATGGTGCTCTTGAGCAGAATTTTTTCAGCTACCTGTTGACTGCTGTTGCAAACAGGTCTATCTGAGGAACACATTAACTGAAGAGAGACATCAAGTTTAAACTATTTCTGGCTCCGTAAAGGCTACTTTTAGAACTGCTCTACTTGCAATCTAAACAGCCTATACTCTAACTGAAAAGCTCAGCACTTGCTCCTAAAGCATTTTTTATACAGGTAAAGCACTCTTAAACAAAAGAAAGTACTTCATTCACCTAAATTCCCTTGGGTACCCATTTCCCTATAGATCCTTTCTGACTCGGTTACACAGCAATCTTTTTCACTATTCAAGCATGTTGAAGGGTCAGTTGCTGGCGTCCTCTCCTGTTCAGCTGGTGAATCTGGGAATCTTGAGGCAATGTTACAAATGCCTCATGTACACAGACACCCTCTCCTCCTCCCAACAAATACAAATATATGCGAGAGATGCAACTATATAGCCAAACTGGAGGCTGAGCTCTCTCAATTCAGTACTGGCAAGACCAGTCAGGAGGAGAAGGTAACCACGCACACCAGAAACCCAGTCTCACATAGAACTATCACAACTGCAAACCAAACACATAAACACACAAAAACATACTCTGAGGCGCTGATTAAAAATCTAACAAAACAACAGAGGCCTCCAAAGCAGACACCCAAGCAACCGCCACCTCAAGACATAGCACATGCAACACATAGTTCACAAAGTCAGTGTGCTAAACAGTCACAGCCCTTAAGGCCAAACAACATGCCAGACACACTTGTAATAGGTGACTCCATAGTCAGACACACTGACGTCCCGCTCACCAGACTGAACAAGGAAAAGGTCACAGTAAGCTGCCTGTCGGGAGCTAGAATCCGCCACATAACACAAGCACTCAGGTCACTCCACAGCAAGTACAAATATGACTCAGTCATTGTACATGCCAGTGTGAATGACCTGAGATGTACCTCCCTGGACTACATGAAAAGAGACATAGAGGAGCTCTCTGATTATGTAGCCCAGGCCGGTATTACCCTGACCCTGAGCAGCATCTTACCCTCACCAAGAATGATGCCACAGTACAAAGACAAAATAATCAGTTTTAACAATTGGCTTAATTATTGGTGTCATTCTAAGGGGATCCAATGTCTGTCTGCTTGGGATGACATGCTCGACAAGCCACGCTGCTTCGCAAGGGATGGCTTGCACCTGTCACCCCTGGGCTTCCGGATATTGGCCAAGGCTCTTGCCACCCCCATAGTTCCTTTTTTAGGCAAGACTCAAATGACAAACCTACCTCCCTAGAAAACACAAGTGGAAAAAAACTAAGGGTAATGCTGCTCAATGCCAGAAGTCTAAACCTCAAGATGCACACCCTCCAAGCCCACCTCAGTATGGAGAACATCGATGTCTGTGCAGTGACTGAAACCTGGTTCAAGGCTCCTGAGAGCACCCCAGCACTATCAGGTTTTACCTCATATCATGCTTTCCGGCCCCAAAACTTGGACCGAACCACTAAAGGAGGGGGAGTATCCATATTCATCAAAGATACCCACACCTCCAGGTTAGTGGCAATGCACGAAGCATCGGAGACCATCCAGGTGCAACTAACCATAGGCAAAACTGCCTTACAGTTTGTAGCATGCTACAGACCACCCTCTCAAACTCAGGAACCCCACACAGCCTTCCTGAAGACACTGGAGAGTATGAATGTCTCTCCAAATACCATCATATTGGGAGACTTCAACTACCCAAACATAGACTGGGAACATTACTCAAGCCCCAACACCCTAGCCCAAAGGTTCCTAGAATTCATAAACTCAAATGCGATGGAACTAGTCACCATTCCCACAAGAGGAGACAATATACTAGACCTGATCATCACAAACATGGGGACAAAATGCTCCACACCGGAAGTATATCCCTCATTGGTAATATCAGACCATAAATTAATCTCACTGGAAATCCACATCCCGCCCCCAACCCCTGCACAAAAGACCACAGTGAAGAACTTCTCAAAAGCCAACTTCACACTTCTTAAGACTGAAGTGGTATCCTTCAAGGTCCCTGGGCCAGTGGAAACCACAAGCCACACTGCTGAATCCTTTACAAATGCCTTCTACGGGCACCTTCAAGAATGCATGGATCATGCAATCCCAAATAAAACCAAGACCCATTCCCCCAAAGGCAGGCGCCCAGTCTGGTGGACCCCAGCCATAAACAAACTTTACAACAGAAGGAGGAAGCTACTACATGACAGAGCAAAATCCCTAAAAGGGAAGGCATCTCTGATCAGTACTAGCAAAAAACTACGATCACTCATAAAATCATCCAAGGCCAAAGACAATAACAAGGCCTACTTTAGCTATGTTAGAAACCTGGGTGGAAACACCCAGATATGCTCAGAGTTAGTCCAAAATGACACAAAATACACTGAACCCACTGACATTGCCAACATTCTGGCAGACAGGTTCAGTGCAAATTTCTCCCAAAAGGAGAAATAACTATCCCAGCAGAGTGTAGCCTCCCTAACATCTCAGATGCCCAGGTGAGAGCTGCCCTCTCTAAAGCTAAAAACACAGCATCAATGGGACTGGACAGTGTCCCAGGCTGTGTGCTACATGAACTCCAAGAGGAACTAAACCCACACATAAGGCTGCTGTTTAATCTTAGCCTTACTACAGGATACGTACCCAAAGAGTGGCGTACGGCAACTGTGGTCCCACTTCACAAAGGCAGTGCTTCTACGGACCCTGGAAATTACCGCCCCATAAGCTTGACGAGCCTGGTCTGCAGAGCTATAGAGAGGATCATTATGGAACTCAAACAAAGACATTGGGGACCTACAGACATTGGATCCTACCCAATTTGGCTTTGTCAAGAGCAGATCCTGCCTTTTGAACTTGGTCGACTTTTTTGAAACAGTCACTAAGGCCATTAATGAGGGTAAGGCAGTTCACACAGCCTACCCTGACCGTGCAAAAGCCTTTGACACAATACCCCACTCGGGCATCATAGACAAACTCACCAGCTTAAATGTAAACCCATATGTCACGAGATGGGTTGCAAACTGGCTCAAGGACAGAACCCACAGGGTCAGAGTTGCTGGAGCTATGTCAGACTCCAAGCCAGTCACAAGCGGTGTCCCACAGGGTTCAGTCCTGGGACCCCTCTTGTTCGGCATTTATTTTTCCGAGGTACAGGCAAACATAGGAGGATTGTGGCTGACAAAGTTCGCAGATAACTGCAAACTGGGTGCCATAATTGATACTCCAGTGGACACAAACATCCTTCAGAAAGGCCTCATAGAAATGGATAATTGGTGCCAGAGCCATGGCCTTAAGCTGAACACCAAAAAATGTATAGTCATACCCTTTGGGAAAAACAAGGTACCCACAAATTACCACATAGGTGGTAATCCATTAAGTACGGAAGAGGTAATCAGGGACCTAGGGATCCAGGTTGACAGTAACCTCTCATTTGACACTCACATTGCCAAAGTGGTTAGGAAGACCTTCTATATTGCCCACCTTATCATGAAGGGTTTCACATCTAGATCAAGAGAGGTCATTGTGCCCCTGTACTCTTCTCTTATCAGGCCAATGATTGAGTACAATGCCCCATTTGGGATGCATCTTACCCGACACCTGCAGCAGTTGGAAAGACCCCAAAAGTTCCTCACCAAGAGGATAAAGGGTCTTAAACATATGTCATATGCTGCCCGACTGAAAAAACTCCAGCTCTATTCAGTCGCATACCGCCTACTCAGAGGTGACCTGTGCCTGACGTACAAGGCCATGTCCAATCCGGAATTAATGGACATGCTCCATCTCAGAAAATCCAAATCCATCAGAGCCACGAGAGCAAGAGACTTAAACCTCAACACAGAAATAAATAGGATGTGCTGGAGGGACAGATTCATAACCCAGAGGCTCCCTACACTCTGGAACAGAATCCCAATCCATATTAGGCAGAGCCCCTCACTAACTCTATTCAAGAGAAATCTTGACGAGTGGATGGGAGATCGTAGGTTTACCCCGGGGGCCATCTCTGTGTCACTACTAGACAGAGGCACAGCAAACTAAACCCTAAATGGGAGTAGTATTCTCATTCTAAGGGGTGGTGAAAGCCACACACACTCTGGCTAGGCTTATAAATGCCCTAGGGCAGATAGCCTAGTACGAACCTATGAACTGGTCCATCACTGTACTCTGCTGAGAGGGTAAGCAAACCACTTTTATGGTCATCCTGTACTGCAACGCTAGATCCCAAGCAGCCACATCTAACTTGCAAGGGGTCCACGATCTTATCACTCCCTCTTTGCTTATGTACCACATGACAGTGGTAATCACTGTCACTAGTTGGAAGATGCCTTCTTGTCTAGATTTGTCTATAAGCTTTGAAAGCATAAATCAGTGCTATTATCTCTTTTGCATTTGTAGGTTTCTTCTTTTTTATAACATTCCATATCCCTTATACTTTCAGATCCTGTGTGAATGCCCTCCTCAAGCCATATCTGAAGCATCTGTTGTCAGAGTCTGATTGGGTGGTCCCTCAATAAATAAAGCCCCAACATTTAAGCTGATATGCTTGGACCACCACTCCGGTTTCTTGAAAATACATGGTAAAATGGGGATCATTTCTCCAAGAGACATAGTGTTGGATCTAAGTGGATCTGAATTACCACTGGAATTACCTCATATGCAGTCTGGCTTGAGGGAAACATTTATATCAGTGAGAGCCATGTATCCAAGACCCCTAAGGCATTCCCTGGTGGTTACTTTCTTCTACTCTGGAAGTATTTTTACAAGTGTTCTACTTTGTCAGGTGGAAGGAAGACTTTCTGAAGTTTAGTGTCTAACAAATGGAGATGTAAGCCAATCACTCTCTATGATAGGATGAGGTTGGACTTGTAAATGTTGATAGACAATTCTAGATTTTGTAAAAGGTCCTTGGGATGAGGCACAGCTTTATTAACCTCTTTCTGTGATGGTGGCTGGATGTGGCAGCCACCCAAGTACAAGTATATATGAATACCCATGGTCTTGCATATGCAATAACAGGAGCCAAGTACTTTGGAAACATCCTGGGAGCAGTAGCCAAAGGACACAGATAAACTGATAGGAAGCACCTGCCTCAAATCCGAGGAAGCACCTTTGCTCCCAGTATATTGAAATGTGGAGATGCTTGTCTTGAACCAAAAAGAGATCTATCAGGGCTTGTGAAAACAGCAAGGTTAAAAGGACTTTAAATTTTGGAATTTTTAAAAATGTACTAAGTTTTGAAAGGTCTAGGGGTGGGTGTGCAAGTTCGCTCTTTTCTAGAGAATAAGAAGTGTATCAAATAAAACCTTTTACTTTATTCTCTTTATGATACTGGTTTTAAGGCACACTGTGCCAGAAGGTCTGATAGGATGGGCGGAATTAGATGTCATTAGTTTCTTTGTACTAGGAATCTGTGTCATAGGAGGAATATTTGTTAAAGTCTGTACACATTTTTAAATAATTTGAAGAACACACTTATCTTTGGTTATAGCTACCAAAATTGGAAGTCCCAACAGTCCTGTTAGGGACAGGGTTGAGGCTGGGAGATGGGGTGGGATAGAGTTAGGGATGAATTAGGACTTTTATGTAGTCATGGCCACTGCCTGCTGGAAGAAGGGCTTTGGAGGGAGGACCCCCCCCACACACACACACACAGGCTTCCCTTGCTGTCTCCCTGACATTTCCCTCTGAATTGGCTAATTTTTTCTTTCACTAGTTTACTTTTATTTAGCCTGTGACAGAAAGGTTTTGATTTCGAGGGACAGTTCTGTCATACTATAGCAAGGAAGTGATAGACTCGTCTATCATCCTGAGTTTTCGTTCCCCTTTCCTGCATTTGCTGAAAGACTTGCCTGGTCGGGTTCCGAAAGAGTAGCTCGTTATCTAGTGTGGATTTAAGGAGCTACACTTTTACACCATCTGGAAAGGGTTGTAACCTCAGACAGGCACATCATCTGTTCACAGAGTCTATAGATGCTGCCCTGGATATTGTACACACAGCAGCATATTCACATTTAAGGGAGTGTTTGGCCATCGGACTAGTATCCTGGGTGAGCTTCTGGAGTTTTGTCTTCAGGTCAGCATTCTTTTCTTCTAGTCCTGGAGTGCTACCTGAAATATGTCAGCAAGACTTCCCTGAAGGCCAGGGTGGCATCCATATATTTTTCCCAAATCTATTCAAAGCTCTGGTCCTTCTCGGTTGGAAGAATGTTGGGAGCAGGAACCACTTTGGACCGTATTCCTGAATCCATGGACATCACGAGATGATCCGGCACAAATTTCTTATACGGGCATTTATGGCACTCTTGGACTGTGTAAACTGTGTAAAGATTATATAGTTTCTTAGGAGAAGGCAGGTGAGATTCTGGTTCTTGGAAGGCTTAAAAGGTAAGAGGAATAGCCGAGGGTTCGAGATTCCTGGCCCAAGAAGCCAAAATATATATTCTGCATGTATTATGCCTTCTTCTTTTCCCTTTTGTAGTATTCCTTCATCCAAATGACACCACCTCTTTGAGGGCCTCAGAGGAGCTGGTGTTCTCAGTTTCTATCATTTCCCTGTAGGGAAGACAACTGTGAAGAACTGTACAGCTCCTCCATCCTCACCTTCTAGGGGTATCCTTATCCTGTGTAAATTAAGGGCCCCCTCTTCCTGTTCCTAGAGGGAACCGCAGACATTGAAGGTTTAACCCTTAGCTGTAGGCTGTGTAAAGCTTTCAGAAACCCCTGAAATGGAGTAATCTGTTGTTTTGGCAGAGCTTGGAGAAGAGGGCAAAAGAAGAAGACCCACCCAATATCTGAAAACCAGACATCTGCCAGGGAATGGATAGGAGATGGCAAAACATACTTCACTTCATGAGTCTTAAGTGGGAGATCCTCTCTGGAACTTTTGGCTTCAGTACAGGAGTGCCAGACTTTGAATATGTGACCTGTGACATCCAAACCATAAAAAGTAAGGATTACCTTCTAATAAAACCAAATGTCCTTCAGCCATGTGCACTTGCTCTGGGCATTCACAGAAGCTGAATCCTGATTTTTGGTCTGGTTGGAAGTGCCATAGGCATGCTAGTTTTAAAATGGGCATCATCAGAAGATGGTAGGGTGAAGTAGGTTGTGGTCCAGGAAGATGCCTCAGTGGAACTGGCAATCTTGGACCAGCCTGGAATGTCAGACACCAGCGTTGCATCTCCATGCTCTTCTCTGCTTCTCCTTAACTTGTTTTATTAGGGATGTCAGATATCAAAGTTGATCCAGTGGATGACATTGCGGATTAGATAAAGATGAAGGCCTCAAACTTCTTCCAGTCAAGGTAGTGCTGCAGAGGACTTCACCTAAAATCTGGATATTATTTGGGGTAAATCCTTGGCAAGCAACACAGTCCTGGATGCCATGTCTGGGATGCAGGAAGAAAATGCAGTAGCCGAGGAAATCTTTATGAGAAATCTGCCTTCTACAAATGCACTTATCCTACTTGGGTAATGACATAAGGCAGACATACCTCTACACAAAACAAATAAGCACACTGACAACAACTATACAACAGTGAAAGTAAAAGAAAGGTTTCCCCATTGGTATACTTGTATGACTCATGAGCTCAGAAAGCAGCTGAACTGCACCTGGAAGACAAATTCGTGCTGCTAATGATAAGAGGTGTATGCAATAAACTGTAGTAAGACAAATTTAAAATGAAGTAGGCAGATGCCAGAATTATACTGTGAATGCTGGTGTGTCCCAAGAGAAGGGCAAGTGCTATGTTGAGGGGGAAAGATTTTGAGCACTAGCAGTTAGGATGAAAATATCAGGACTCTGCATGAAGTCCCAGTAGTAGAGAGTACTGCGACAGTTTCCTACGAATGATACTGATACTACGTTATAGAATACTTGCACAAGCATCTCCTTTATTCCAGCTAAATGATGAGGTTTACTCTTCACAAGAGTCAGGAAACATATATGATGTTTATTTATTGCAGTGAGAGAAAATAAAATTAGTTAACTAGCATACAGTTGCCAGAGAAAGTAGTTGTGTCATTAGGAGCACTTAAAGGAACCATGCAACAGATGTTGCTCATACTGATACTATATTTTTGAATGGGAGACAATAAATCATTCATAAAAAATCCAGAAGGCCTTTCTTGTTTCCAGCTACATCAGGGAATGTTTCAGCAGCAATGATGATGATGATGTATGGCTCCACATATGCTTATGCTCCAGTGGAATCTGGATAAGGTCTCTACATGTTTGATCCACTTTAGATAATAAGACAATAGTACAGATGGAAAATGAAGCCATATAATTTGGCCAGCTGCATAAAAGAATGCAACACTTTTAAGATTACATATGTAGTTGTCCACTTTTTTCTTACTGGTGTTGACATTGTTACAAAAATGTGGTGGAGATGAATATCAACTTACAATTTTTTTTTTTTTTTTTTTTTGTGCTGGTGGTGGTCAAAGAGACATATGTAGATAGGCCAAGAAAGGCAAAACATTAGAGCTTACATTATAAGACATTTAAAAAAAAAAATCTCTGTCCTCTGCAGTACAGCAGTGGGCCTAGCTTTCCTCTGCCCAGAGTGGGCAAACAGGCATTAGCCACTCGGTTTCATCCTTCCTGTCCAGCTCATTCAACTTACAATTTTTTTTTTTTTTTTTTTTTGTGCTGGTGGTGGTCAAAGAGACATATGTAGATAGGCCAAGAAAGGCAAAACATTAGAGCTTACATTATAAGACATTTAAAAAAAAAAATCTCTGTCCTCTGCAGTACAGCAGTGGGTCTAGCTTTCCTCTGCCCAGAGTGGGCAAACAGGCATTAGCCACTCGGTTTCATCCTTCCTGTCCAGCTCATTCCATACCTGAGCCACCAGTTTTGGATCATAGTCACGATTTTGTCCTTGTATGCGATGGTGCCAAGCTATTCATTCATTATTGCTGCAATGATTTCTAAGACACGAACTAATAGAATTAGGAACATAGCTACGTGCCACTTTAAGGAGTATGGCTATGTGCCACTTTTTTTAAGGAACTCATGTTGTTATGCCTTCTTGAAATGCTGAAACTAATAGCATCAGTGATATCGTGATGATGTGCCATTGTTTTAGGAACTTGTGCCCAGTGTCCAGCTGTACTATTACTGCTTTGCCTTGACAATGATCAGTATTATATATTCTATAGACATTGTCATTATCTCTTTTCCCCTTGGTGTAGATTACGGCCTATATTTTGAACTGGAATTTTCCTTTTCCAAACAGGATAAAAACCACAACAAGGCCAATAAAGCCACACTCCACTTGGCCTGAGTGTGTCCATAAAGAGTCTACTTCACGTTGTCGTAAGCTGACAATATCAAAAGTGAAGAACATTGTGCAAGTAAATGGAAATCTCCGTAAGGGGAGATTTCCGTTTACCTCAATGTAGTGTGGTTTCGGAGTTGGTATATTTAAGTAGGGGGGGTGCAGGGGGGCTTGCCCCCCCCCACCTACGCCATTTAGTTTTTTTTTTTTAATTTGTTTTTTTTTTTTACGTTATTTGATGTTTTACTTAATCGATCAATAAAGTTAAACCTTCATTGATTCGATGAAGTAAACTTTCGATAACGTGATATAGATGTGTCTATAAGGACTTAAAAAGAAAAATCATGGACATTCAGAGGTCATATGGCTGAAGCACTTGATGTCCTTAAGGGGTCATTTGCATATATCCCATGGGCCTCTATTGCAGGGGGTTTAAAGTATCACACAGTGAAGACTATAGCTTGGTTGGGTTTTTCTTGTAGTTTTTACTAATTGGTTTGTCTGCGTGACATTTTTGATTCTTCGTTTCCAGGCAGGATGGTCAGATAAAGCTGTCCTACAGGCCTTTGTATCACCATTATCACACAACATTTTCTGTAAACTCTTCCTCTATGTTTCCTTCTTTAACTCTCAGGGGGGATTGTCACATCCATCTCTTATAAATGAAGTTATTTGGAGCATTTACACTAGAGTCAGCCTATTTAACTGCCAATTACTCATTTGTGTGACTTCTGGATAGAGGACAGTATGTTTTCTTAGTACTTACTGTCAGCATAACTTTCAACTGTACAGATTTTTGCAGAATCTTCAGATTTTTGCCTCATATTGTTGGTCCATTTTTCATAAAATTGTGGTTTGTGGCAAACCATTAAAGACTGAAGTTAGAAAACTGTTAGATATTATGAATTTAAGGTTGAAATTAATTATGTTGTAAATATGCTGAAAGAAAAAGCTTGCTTAAATGCAGAAACAGAGTTTAGTAATATGTGATCAGCAACCATACTAAATGACTGTGGCTTAAAAAAATAAGGAACTTACTTATGAGTGTATTACACACACATCAAGAAAACTGACTTCTTACAGACATGACAAGAATGTAATCTGCTTTCACTGGACAACAGGACATGTTTTTCTAAGAAAGTTTAAGAATATGTTTTTCTAATCCACAAGGCGTTTCCTTGAAGACAGTTTACTTATCAGCATTTGCACAAGAACAGATGTGTTAGCATTTGCGTCATCAAGCCAGTATCTTTCCAAAACCAAGAGGGTGTGTGTTTAACTAAAATATGTATAAAAAGTCTGTATTAAATCTAGTTATGTTAGAGGTATGGTAGGGATACAAGTCCTGAGGTAAATGTTATATCTCTCACATCATCTGTACTATATGAGAAGTAAAGTTGGAACAGTACTTTTAAGCTGCAACATTGGTCCGTTTGGTTTATTATAAAAAGTTATTAGTTGGAACAGTACTTTTAAGCTGCAACATTGGTCCGTTTGGTTTATTATAAAAAGTTATTTGTTACTGCTCTCTAAAGTTGATACTGCAAAGTATATTCTCTCATCAATGTATATTCTGCAAGTTTCTTTATGTGACAGACTGTGAATGCAAATATAACCAGACTTTGAATTTTAGCAGAATCCAGCCAGCAAGACTGAGTGTCTTAAGAAGACTTCAAATCCCACAGCAAGAGCAAGCAGTAAGCAGATCCAAATATTTTTTCAATGGCAAGCCAGCTGAGTGTCTAGAGACATATAATTTTTCAAAAACAATGACAGATATTTGAGTTTTAGACTTCATACCCTTCAAAAAATTTCACACTAAAGCAAAACCTGTCATTCTATTAACTTTTCAAGTTTGTAAGAGCAATATTTAAAATGTGTCCCAATTTTTGAACCTTTGTCCCACTTTTACTTATGGCTTTGTCAAGATTTCTTGTTCTAAGAAGTTGAGAGGTATGACTGTCAACAGTTGTATTGTATATTAATCCATTAGCTGAAGTTAAGTTCAGCTGCTCTCAGCTAAACTGCTTGTGTGTTATGGGTATATATATAATTATTATTATTATTTTTTTTTTGCTTTACCCTTGGTTGATCACACAGCATTGCACTGATCTGTACTTATATACTGGTAAGTCACAAGTTCTGCTCATCAATTTGGGGATTGCACTACACTTCTGAGTGATGACCATCGATCATTAAGTCAAATTTTGCCATATAGAGTAATCATTACAATTTTGCATAACTGAGCATTTCTCAAAAATCTTCTTTTCAAATGTCTGGTAATGCAGTCAATTTAAACCCATCTAAACACTGGATCTATTTTTGGATGAAAAAGAAACCATTCCTTCCATATAATGACTTACAGAGACCACCATGCACTATACTTGTTTTTAGGGAATAATATATACCTTGTATTTTATAGGTTTATAAGAAGGTTTTAGACATGTGGTCCAGTAGAACTTTGAGGAACCAAATGCCCTTGAAGCTATGTCTGGGTTAAGCGACACATCAGGCAAATAGAGAAAGAGAGAAACTGACCCTAAACTACAGGAAGCAGCTTGTTAACAGCTCAAATAGTGCTTTACCTCACACTTGAAGTGTTTTCATAGGTAGGTACTAGGCTATTGGCCCTAGGGCCTATATAAGCCTAGCCAAACGGTACCCTGGCTTTTGCCACCCAAGAAAATTATTTTCCTGTGCCCCTGTCGAGCAGAGGCACAGAAGTGATCCCCAGGGTGAATTTCCTATCTCCCATCCTATCATCAAGATTTTTCTTGAAGACTGCTAATGAGGAGATTTGTTTGATATAGATAGGTAGTTTGTTCCAGAGTATGGGAAGTCTCTAGGACAGGAATCTATCCTTCCAGCATGTTCTGTTTATTGTGGTGACAAGATTTAGGTCCCTAGAGTGTGTAGCTTGGAGGGATTGGGATTTCTTTAAGTGGAGCATGTCCAACATTTCTGGGTCAGACATACCTTTGTATGTTAGGCAGATATCGCCTCTGAGTAGGCGATATGTGACGGAGTAAAGCTGGAGTTTTTTGAGACAGTCTGCATAGGGCATCTGTCTGAGGCTGGTAATCCTCTTTGTGAGGTATTTGTGTGGCCTTTCCAGTTGTTGTAGATGTCTTGTGAGGTACATACCAAAAGGGGCGTTGTACTCTATAATGGGTCTAATGAGTGATGAGTAGAGGGAAACAATTACCTCTTTTTTCCTGGATGAGAAACCTTTTGTGATGAGGTATACCATGTAGAAGGATTTCCTGACTACTGTTGTTATTGTTGTTGTCTTTCGGCTTTTCCCAGTTAGAAGTTGCCACAGCAGAACTCCGGTCCGCTAATGATTGGCAGTATATTTTCACTGTGCAGAGTTGCCAGCTTGATGCCCAACCTTCAACGAAGGCACGCCCATTCACGCATGTCTTTTGGAACACCACTCGACCCACAGGGAGGACATGCAGACTACACACAGAAGGCACTCCCTGCACACTAGCTGAGAATCGAACGAGAGAACCTCTTGCTGTGAGGCAACAATGCTACGGCTGCACCACAGTGGAATGCACTGCGATGTGAATATCAAAGGAGAGTCTACTGTCCACCTGTGTCCCAAGGTCTCTTATCACACGTTCAGTGTTAAGTAGACTACCACCTATGTGGTAGTTCATGGGTACAGAGTTTTTACCAAAAGGGATGACAATGCACTTTTTGGCACTGAGCTTGAGGCCAAAGCTTTGACACCAGGCATCTGTCTCAGTGAGGCCCTTTTGTAGGATGTCCACATCATTAGGAGTTTTGATTATGGCTCCTAATAGTTTGCAGTCATCTATGAACTTCATTAGCCAAAGACTCTCTGTGTTAGCCTGTACTTCAGAGAAGTAGATACTAAACAGGAGAGGACCCAGGACTAAACCCTGTGGTACTCCACTTGTCACTGGTCTGAAGTTGGATTTGGAGTCTGCTACTTTCACAGTGTGGGTTCTGTCAGAGAGCCAGTTGGCAACCCATCTTGTGACACAGGGATTTATACCTAGTTTAGTGAGTTTATCTATAATTCCAGAGTGGGGGATGGTGTTTTAAGCCTTGGCAAGATCTAGATAGGTTGTGTGAAACACCTTACCCTCATCTACGACTTTGGTGACTGCTTCAAAGAAGTCTATCAGGTTTAGGAGATATGATCTGTCTTTTACAAACCCAAACTGGGTAGGGTCCAGAGTTTGGAGATTACCAATGTCATTGTTTATAAGTTTTATAATGATACATTCCATAGCCTTGCAGACCAGACTCATCAGGCTAATTGGGCAGTAGTTCCCAGGGTCCATGGTGGCTCCCCCTTTGTGGAGTGGGATAACCGTAGCTGTGTGCCATTCAGCAGGCACAAAACCTGAGCTGAGGCTATGATTGAACATGGTACTTAAGTGGGGTGCCAGTTTGTTCTGTAGTTCATGTAGAACGCAGCCTGGGATGTTGTCATGTCCCATGGATGCTGTGTTCTTGGCTTTGGAGAGTGTTCTTTTTACCTGTGCAGCTGTGATTACAGGAACTTTGCATTCTTCCGGTATAGAGATGGGCCCTTTAGGGGATGAGAGGGGGGTAAAGTTAGCACTGAACCTATCTGCCAGGGTGTTGGCAATATCAGTTGGTTCTGTATATTTAGTGACATTGTGCTGTAACTCAGAGCAGATCTGAGTGTTGTCATTGAGATTCTTGACATAGCTATAGAATGCTTTGTGATTGTCTTTAGAATCAGTGGCAATTTTGTTTTCGTAACTAGCTTTGGATGATTTTATGAGGGATCTCAGCTTCTTACTGAGGCTGACCAGGGAGTTCCCCCAATAATGGGATTTTACTCTCTTTTGCAACAGTTTCTTTCTTCTGTTGTAGAGTTTGTTTATGGCAGAGGACCACCAGATTGGCTTCCTTTTTTTGGAGGATAGCATCTTGGTTTTGTTAGGGATTGCATGATCTATGCACTCATGTAAGTACTTATAAAGTGCATTTGTATAGGATTTAGCAGTCATACCTCTATTGTCCGTCAGCATGGGTGTCGTGAAGTTTGCTACCTCTGTTTTAAGAAGCGTGAAGTTGGCTTTGGAAACATTTTTTACGGTGGTCTCCCTAATGGGGGGTAGCGGTGGGATGTGGCTGTCTAGGGTAATTAGCTTGTGGCCGGATCTGACCAACGAGGAATTGACCTCTGGTGTGGAACACCAGTTGCCCATGTTGGTAATGACCAGGTCTAGGATATTGCTGCCCCTGGTGGGAGTGTGGATAAGTTGATCCAAGGCATTGGAATTTATGAATTCCAGAAAACGTTGAGCACAAGTGTTGGTACAGAAGTAGTTTTCCCAGTTAATGGTGGGGTAGTTGAAATTGCCCATTATTACGGTGTTAGGTTGTACCCTAATATTTTCTAGTGTATCAAGAAATGTGGAGTGGGAATCCTGGGGCATGTTGGGGGATCTGTAGCAAGCTACAATTTGGATTGCTGTATTGCCCAGAGTTAGTTGCACTTGGATAATCGCGGATGCATTATGCTGAGCAACTGGCCTGGAAGTGTGGATATGGACATGCCTCCACCTTTAGTGTTTCAGTCCAGGTTAGGTGGCCGAAAGGTGTGGTATGACTTACAGCCTGGTAATGCAGGGGTGCTCTCTGGAGCCTTGAACCAGGTCTCTGTCACTGCATAGATGTCGATGTTCTCCATTTTAAGGAGTGCCTCGAGTGAGTGCATTTTGAGGTTTAGACTTCTAGCACTGAGTAGCATTACCCTCAGATTTTGCTTGCTTGTACCCGTTATGGTGGTGAATTTGTCATTTGAACCTTGCCTAAAAAAGGTACTATAGGGGTGGCAAGAGCCTTAGCCAGTATCCGGAATCCCATGGGCGACAGGTGCAGGCCATCATTGGCAAAGCATCGTAGTTTGTCAATCATGTCATCCCAGGCAGACAGATACTGGATCTCCTTAGAATGACACCAGAAGCATAGCCAATTGTTTTGTATTAACACAAGAATGCTAATAAAATGACTGAATGTCTGCCTGCAGCCACTGCTTTGTTTCCCAAACATACCCTGGAAACTGCATGCACCAGTTCTATAGGAAGCACTGTGATACCAAAGACCCAGAGTATTTTTCTGTTCTCCTTTTGAACAGTGCTTTGCTGGTTTTCCTTCCACTGAACTCTGCACAGGACACTACCAATGCAAAGGGGGATAGAAGGGACCTCAGCTTAATACCTAATATGAAGGACTGTACATCCCAATAGAAGAAGAATACTCCCTTATCAGTGCAGTACTCATGTGTGTGTCAGTTGTAACCTTTGTCCTGCCATTGGACTAGAACTCACAGCCTTCTGGTTCAGAAACATATACTCTACCAACTGCAACACATTGATATTTAATAACAATAATAAAAGAAAATCATCCTTTATGGCAACCACTTACTATTGAACTTACATTGCAGCTGCTTTCTAGCATTCTTATGTTTTGTCTCTAAGTCTACATAGAAGAGTTGTGTAAAATCTTACCATAACCATAGATGTCCTCCTTTTCTCTGCTGCAATATTCTTAACCTGAGGGATCTCCCTCCTGAAGACAACCCGATGTCGGCCAGTAGATAAACGTCTTATAGTACTGTAGGGTATGTGGGACATCACACTTAGGCTGCTGTCAGACATAGGCCTTAAAAGTGATGTACGCATGTACCACCCTCAGAAATGAATGCCAGACTAAGAATATGAAAGGTCAGTACATCCAAGCAAAACAGACTGGGGGTGGGGGGATAGACTACTGCAGCAGTGAGGAGTAGAACATCTAGGGTTATGGTAAGATTTTACACAACTTTTCTATGTCCTTCTATTCACTTGCTGTACTATTCTTAATCTGAGGGAGAGTGCCAAAGCTCATGAAGGAAGGGGAAGAGGAAGGAGCAGAGGAGCTCTCAATGAAGCCATTTAAAATGTCTTTAGCAAACCCAGCTCTGGATCTGGAGATGCCATCCAATTTGCAATGTTTGGTAAAGGTATGAATAGAAGACCAGGTGGCTGTTTTAATGATGGCGCTGTTATCTAAGCCCTTGAAGAATGCCTTACAGGAAGGCACAGCACTAGTAGAATGGGCCTTTACAGGTGGAGAGGCTTTTTCCATGGACTGTGTAACAAATGCAAATAGTCTTTGAAATCCAAGAAGAAATAGTCTGTTTTGAGATTAAAATTCACAAACAGCTGATCAGATTTCCTGATAGCTTTAGTCTTGTCCAGGTAAAACCTAAGCTGTCTGTGTACATCTAAGGAGTGTAGTACCTTCTCATTGTGGTTTTGTGGAGAAGGGAAGAAGGTAGGTAATTGAATGCATTGGTTAAGGGGTAGCTCCTTAACCCCTTTTAGCATAAAGGAAGGATTAGTTCTCGAGGATACTCTATCCTTATGAAATACCAAGAAGGGAGGCACCACCATAAGGGCTTGAAGATACGACACCCTTCTGGCTGAGGTCAAGGCCCCTATTAAAACAGTTTTCCAAGAGCAATATTTGAGGAGGCTGAGGATGTGGGCTCAAAAGGGGCTACAGTCAGTTTTCTAGGACAAAAGTAAGGTCCCGAGGAGGAGGAATAGGTTTCCAGGGAGGCCTAATGTGAAGGACACTCTTAAGCAATTGTTTCACCTTGAATCTGGATGCCAGAGGGGGAGAAAGAGGCAGACAAGCAGAAATAGTGGACATGTGCTTTGACAGAGGAGTAAGCCAGGCCACTATAGAGCAATTCACACAAGTAAGACAAAACCACTGGGGTTCCCACTGTCAGTGGGTCTTGGTTCTTAAAGAGACACCAGAGTGAAAATCTTTTTCACTTGGAAACATGAGATTTTCTTGTATTTGGTTTTCTGGCCTCCTGCAAAACCCTGAGCATGTCCTCTGAGAATAGATGTCTGAAGGGGATTAGAATCCTATCACCCAAAGTGTCAGCTGTAGTGTTGACAGGTGTGGGTGTATCAGGGAATCATTTGTTCTGTGTGAGTAGGTCCACTCTGTGGAGTAACTTGTGGTGATGGCCCTTGGCTAACTGTAAAAGGAGAGGCAACCAGTGCCGTCTTGGTCAAAAGGGACTCACCAGCAAATTTTTTGGTTGGTCTTGTTGAATTTTGAACAGGACCTTTGGTATTAGAGGAAGGGGAGGGAATGCATATAGAAACATCCTCTTCCAAGAAAAGCATAGGACATTACTTTCCAAACCAGAGGACTTGGGACTCTAGCCCAAAATTTTGGAAGTTGTCTGTTCAGATGGGGGGGGGGGCAAATAAGTCTATCTGAGGAATACCCTATTGGTGGACTATGTCTAGGAACATGTTCCTATGAAGCATTTTTCATGAGATTGAGTCAGGGACATGCTTAAAGTGTCTGCCACAAGGTTCTGGTTGGAAGGAATGTACACTACTTGAATAGTTGTGGTATTGGGCCAGAAATTCCCATACCAGAAGAGCTAATCTGCAAAGGAAATAAGATTTGGTCCCCCTCCCCACTTGTTCACATACCAGACGACTGTCATGTTGTCTGTGAGCAGTTGTAGAGGGCCTGGGCAAAGGAGAGGTTGAAATTCATGTAGAACTAGTAGCAGTGCTCCCTCCAAAGATGAGAACACACCATCAGGGAATCCAAATTCCCTGAACTGTTAATTTGCCAAGGCCACTTCCCAGCCCATATCTGATGCATCTGTGTACAGTTCTAGGACTGGGGCAAATGGATGCAGGGATAGACCTGGATTTAGGTCTATCTCTTTGATCTATGAGAGCACTTCCCTCTTTAGGCAAGGAAAGACAGGGACTTGGGTATTGTAGTGGGTGAGAATTCTGGTTCCACACTGATCTGAGGAACCATTGTAGTTTCCTCATGTGGAGTCTTGCCATTGGTTCCATAGGAATGGTTGAAGCCATGCATCCCAGCATCCTGAGGAACTCTCTGGCCATGATGTGAGTCAAGGGGAGAAGGGAGTGAAGTACCTGCACCTTCTGAGGTGGAAGTGACACTCTCATTATGTTTGTTTGGATTCAACAACCCAAGAAAATGTGGCCCTGTGAATGGGTGAGGACTGACTTCCTGTAGTTGAGGGTGAATCCCAGTTTTCCAAGGAGGAAATGGTGGTCTTCAGGCTTTGAAGCAGAGTTTGGGAAGGCGGGGCCTGTAAAAGCAGATCGTGCAGGTATGGAAAAATCTGGATACCCAAACATCTGCAGTGTGTGGTCACTAGATCCAGGCATTTTGTGAATATCCTTGGTGCTGTAGAAAGGCCAAAGGGCAAGGCAGAGAATTGAAAATGCCAGGAACCCACAGAAAAGAACTTCCTGAACATGGGTTGAATGGGGATGTGAAGATAAGCATTGTCTATATCTAGAGATGCTACTTATCCTTGTGGAAGGAAGGATAAGGGAAAATAATGTTTAGAGAGTCGATATTCTGAAGGTAGAAATGTTTAGGAAGGTGTTGAGATGGGATAAATCCAGAATTGATCTCCAGGGGCCATCCTTTCCGGGTACTAAGAACATTCTTGAATAGAAGCCTTTTCCTCATGAGGATTGAGCTACCTTTTAAATGGAGCACTGTTGCCAAAGCTCCAAAAGGAGCTTTGGGAAGAGGTGCAACTTCTCTGAGGGGGTTGGGGATGCCCCTGAATGTGGGGTTGGAGTGCCAAACCATAAAGTATCCTTTTCTTATTATAGAAAGAACCCAGGTGTCTCAAGTGATACTTTCCCAGACCCTGTGAGTGTGTGAAAGGCAAAGGAAAAAAGGGAAAGGGAGACATCTGCAGGGTAATTACAGACTCACTGCTTTGTTATGCAAGGACTGTCTTTGATATGAGGATGGCTGTGAAGTCCTGGGCATCTTTTCTCTTGCCTCCTCTGGAAGACTTACCAGGGGTGATGAGTGCGGCTATGGCCAAAATCAGGAAAGGAAATTATTGTGAAATATGGGCACAGGAGAAACCAGGATATGTTTCAACTCCCTGAGTTCCATTTTTTTTTCTGTAGGGACTTAGAGGCCACTGCCTTACCAAATAAGGCTGAATTGTCTAGTGGAGCATCCATTAATTTAGATTTGAAGTCATTCTGGAGAGGTTGCAGCTTGAGTCAGGAAAATCTTCTAAGCACTGAACCAATAGCTGCCCTGGGACAAGCTTCCACAGCATCATAGCTGCATTTAAGGGACTATCTTGCCACTTGGGAGGAAGTTCCCAGGATAGACAGAGCCAAGACTTTTCCTTCAGAATCTGGAAGATCTGCAATGGCACTAGATGTCTGAGACAAAAGCTCTACGGAGTACTTAAGTCATACGTGTCTGATAATTGATAGCCCTGAAAGCCAAGTTGGCCGACATATAGGCCTTTTTACCCAGTCTCTCAAGGGTTCTACTTTCTTTGACTGATGGGAGAAGATTAGAGGGAAGCATCCTAAAAGGTTTGTCTTTAGCTACACAAATAACTACTGGGTCTACTGCAGGGCATCTGAAGAGGAATTTTTGATCCTCAGAGACCTTGTAAATGCTGTTTGGCATTGTGGGGGCTCGGGCCTAGGAATCAGGGGATGTGTGAAGAATTGTAAAAGGCATCCAGAAATGCAGGATGCACAAGTGGAACAGCAGAGGGGTCAGGAACATCAACTTCCAGAAGCTATCTTTTCTGGACTTCAGAAATTTGGGAAGTATCCCATTTAAAGTGTTCGGCTATTTTCAGGATAGTTTCACCAATGGATATCTCCTCCATAGGGAAGTCAGCATTGACCGACTCTACTTCAGGGGAAACATATCCCTATAGGGTTACCACCTGCCCCACATTGGGAGGGACAGTCCCTCTTTGGGCAGTTGTGTTCTGCAAAAAAATTGTAAAAATGGCAAATGTCCTGAGATTTTAGGGCAAAATTATTTTCTATATTTTATGTAATAGTTGCATAAAACAGTTATTCTGTGTCTGAAACACCTAAATGTTATAAGAAACAGAGTAAGCAACTAAAATGCAAGAATAAGCTTTTATTTAGGCAAAAAAGTGAAGTTCAGTCTTTTGTACTGGTCGTGGGTATGTTTCGGCCAGCAAAATCAGACATTTGTACCAAAAATTTCCCACTTTGGGCATTTGAAAAGGTGGCAACCCTATATCCCTGGGGAGATGGAATTTGTGAGGAATAATCGAGAGATTCCACTTCATCAGAGACAAATTCATCAGATGAGTCATTATCCCTAATCCTTTTTTCAGAAGGTTGGGAAGCAGCTGTAGGAGCAGGCTGAGAGGTAGGTGGCTTGAGTGCCATGAAGGCCTGAAACAAGTTTTGGGAAAAGGCCTGCCAATCTGTATGGGCCTCCCTGGTAGGGGACAAATGCTAAGTCTTTTGTTTTTTCTTTGCAGGGGAAACAATCCTATGCAACGTTGGAGGACCACATGAAAGCCTACATTCAAACGTATCTGACTGTAACTCTTCTCTTGCTTGGGTGCAAGGTACCCCACTAGTACCCTCCATGCTTTTGAGCATAATTGCTTGCAGCCAAAGTCAAGGTGGCCTCAGAACTGGGCTAGGCCTGTAAATCCATGCCTGAAGTCAGACGAACCTCTGGGTTGACAAGTACCTCAGGAGAAATGTCTGATATTGGAGGTGCAGCGGAAGCTGCAGGCTGAGGTTTCTTGATCTTCTACTTCACCAGCTCGGTACTGGACCCCAAGGCAACTTTCATATACTCAGCTAACAACTTAAGCCATTGGTTCTCTAAATATATAGCAAGAGAGGAAGGCCTGCTTCTAAGGGTCTTTGGAACGAAGGACTGGCAAATGCTACAGGACTTGTGGTCATGGTTAGGGAGAGAGACTGAGAATGGCTGTCCTTATGTAGAATTTGTCTTCCACAGTGGCACTTGCCCTTCTTGGATAACATAAACAAAACAATAGTAAGAGAAAATATTCCCCAACGGGGCACTTATCTGACAAAAAAACTGAAGTTTGCAAACACTGAAATAATCAGACCAACAGTCGGAATGGCGTTCTGACTGGTGGCAGAAAAGTTCTGAGGATGGTACGTGTGTACGTCACTTTTATGACTTATATCTGACAGCAGCCTACGTGTGATGTCCCATGTACTCTACAGTAGTATAGGACTTTTGTATACTGGCCAGTGTTGGATCTCCTTCAGGCAGGAGATCCCTCAAGTTAGAATACTGCAGCAAGTCAATAAAAGGGCATCTTTCAATTCTTTAGTTAACCATTTATTTAGTTGGGGTTTTAGTAGTCTGGAGATTTTTGGAAAGGGTTTAACAAGAATCACTCAGCTTCTAAAGTCTTATGTGAGGACCATCAATCATACCTCTCAACCTCTTAGAGCAAAAAATCTGGACAAAGCCTAAAATTATGGGGGGACCGATTTTAAATACTGCTCTTATAAACTTAGAAAGTTGATAGAATAATAGGTTTTGCATTAGCATGCATTTTCTGTAGGATGTGGAGTCTTAAACTCAAATGTTTGTCATTAATTACTTCAATTCTCAGCTATCTGCCAGAAAGGTGCAGATTTTAGGAGGAACACACCAAAAATATGAGGCAAAAATCTGGACATTCTGCGAAAGTCTGTACAGTTGAGAGGTATGACTATAATTCAGTGCATCCAGGTGTAATGTATATGGTTTAACTACTAACCCAGAATAAGAATGCTTTTAGCAAAAAAAATGCACTCAGAATGTCAGCCCTTAACCATAAGTACTTTCATAAAATACTACACCACTAAATGCTAGAATGATCTTTGAGAGATTACTATTGCACCTTATATAACTGTTCCCTGAAAATGTATGATTACCACTAAGTTAAATACAATATGTAAAAAGCTTTTTAATTACTGGAAGATGTTATGGTTACACATTTTAAGATGTTATTGGGAAATTTCTTACACTGAAGTTGATGAAGTTAGGCCTTTTTAGTGTTCAACTGTCAGCTAGTCTTAACACTTTAGCAACTGTATCCCTAACTTGCATGAATGTGCTTGCATGCTTTATAAAAATGGTTTATTATGTTGGCCTCGGTGGTGCAGTGATTAGCATGGTCTCCTCACAGCAACAGGTTCTCCAGTTTGGTTCTCAGCTGGAGCGCCTTCTGTGCATAGTCTGCATGTCCACCCTGTGGTCAAATGACTTTAAAAGCCATGCAGTGTGTGTGTGTGTGTGTGTGTCCCTTCTGCAAAGGTTAGGCGCCGTGCTGGCAAGTCTACACCGTAGAGACTCCACTGCCAGTCAGTCTGGGGACTGGTGATCCCCTATGCTGACCCATAACGCGAGAAGCCAAAATACTTTTTTATTATGATAAAAAGTATACTCTTTTAAACATTTTCACAAAAAAGGCAACTGATAATCAGTATGACTGAAAGATTAAAACAAAATAAACTGATATATAGTGGATAATCTTCCAAATACAAAATCCAAATCGTACTATGGTGCCACTATTTATTATTGGTAAATAATTCATAAGGTAGATTTTAGACAAAAATATATGTAGCACAAGCAATTTAATTATGTTTTAGACTTCTGTAATTGTATGGAAAAATGACTTTAGTGCTTTAATATTCATTCATTCATTCATTCATTCATTCTCCAGTTATTCACTTAATCCCTTTCAGAGTCATAAGATTGCCAGATCCTATCCTATCACTAACTGAGCACAAGGCAGTGAACGTAATCCTGGATAGGGCTGCAGTCTATTGCAGGAAATCTGGACACATCTACGTAGTGCACTTAGAACATACCTTTGGGATGTGGGAGGAAATTGGATCACCTGGTAGAAAGGACCCCAGCCGCAGCTCTCAGCTTCTTATCATAAACAGCAGGGTGGAGCCAAAAATAATCAAGAGATTAAGGCCTCAAATGACAGATGTTTTTAAATAATACTAGCCAATCAGAAGGTTGATAGAATCAAAGAATATATACAAATATGCATTTTCTGAAGAGCAAGAAGTCTGTAACAGTAATGTCTTGTATTCTTTAGCTAAGACAGTTTTCACCGTTTAACGGCAAAAGCCCCAAATTAGAATGTAAATTAGAGGCATTCCTGAAAATCTGGGATGGCTAAGAACAAAACAAGATAATCAGGCATTGCAATGCAACAGCACTACAACAGTGGCACCGTGCTGCCGCATCTTCATTTAAATTAGAGACTGAACAAAAAGTGTCCTAGGGCTTTTGTACTAATCAAACACACCTTTCAACTTCTTGGAAGTCATCGCATATGATACAACTTGAAGGTAGGACATTTTTGTTTCTTTAAAACTAGACCTTTCTGTGGACTACTTGTACACTGTAATGGTTTATATCTGCTGTCTTTTTTTTCGAGACAACAATCTTCTGCTTCTGTCTGCTAAACATGCAGGCTAATTTTCTCTCTGTCCCCCAGATGGGTGGTAAACAGAGAAGAGAGAATGATTGGTAGTGAAGTATATGTCTTTGATATTATTCATCATGTGTGAAGGTCAGCATTTAACATTCACTCTTCAGCTATAAAAATAAAAATGAATGCACTCTAAATACCAGTGCCGGGAAGTTTCTGATGCATCACGACTGCTCTCTAGTGGTGAAGTCGGAGTATAGCCTGCTGCAAAAGTTCTTATAAGACAAACCACAACTAACAGCCAGCCATTAACATATGAGTAAACATCCATTTTTTGCATCTGTCCTGTCTGTTAGACCCAGTACTTACCAGTCATTTCAGAAATACACTGAAGTTGCAACAAAAATGCTAAACAACACAAGTAGGCACATTGCTTTCTTCTGTACTGTTCATAGCATAACAGTTGTACATCGTATCTGTAGGACACTGGCTAAAAGGGACTCCACGAAAAATAAGAACATATGGGAGCATGTCTACAGATTTCCATCCAACATTGGCAAAGGACCCAGAAAACACAAACAAGAAACACATGTTCCACACCAAAAATGTTTATGTAATCACAACAGAAATGTAACAATATTTTAATGGACAAAATATATTTATTTAGAATGTTGCTCATTTCTATTTACATTGCCTTTTAAGTTAAAGGCTGTATTTGTATCCCTCACACCTCCCCTGAATACAAAAATAAAACGTCATCTTAAAGAAGGAAAAAAAAAAAAAACAAGCCAGCATTGGTTTATCCATAAGAAACACAAAGATTAAGCCAGCCAGACTTTAAAAAATCTAAAATAACTGCAAGACCAGTTATAACCTTAGATTATAGGTAGGTTAGTTTTCTTGGCAGAAACCAGACCATAGGATATCGTCATGTTTTTTAAATGAAGTGACAGACAGTAACAGTGGACTAAGCAATCTGTTCAAAGTAATAACTGACAACCCAGCCTCAGGGCAGGGACACTAACAAGTCAGGAAAATATATGCTGTGTGTGACACTGTTAGCTAATTTAGGTATAGGAACTTTTACGACACTGTGGTACATGGAAAGCACTAGTTATGCTCAGAAATTAAGGAAATACACCCCTTGTCATGCAGCTCTCTGATGTCAAAGAAGTGCAAAACAAGCTTTGTTATGCACTACTTACGGTGTAGTCTTGCTGTTACTACAGAACAGTGGTGAGACCCTAAAACTGCTTTTAAAATCTGTAAAAGACTTCTCACTGCTGCCACTCAAAAAGACTGACTAAAGTGTTCAACTGTCAGTCCACCAGAAGGACACTTAGCTTCTGGACACTGTGTGGCAGTACTATGTATTTTATTTTAATTTATTTATTTGATTTCAAAGCTGTAAAACACTTTGTGCTCATGGATGTTTTTCAAGTAATAGGTTATGTGTCAGAGCAAATGAAGCTCCATGTACTACAAAGAATTATGACTGGTTCTTTAGAACTATAAATAAGTACTTATGCATTCTTGACATGGGTATCATGAGTCATCTCTCAACCTTCATTTTAATCTGCTCTCAAGGTGCACTGTTTCACATCCGTATCTCAAAAACACAGTGTAGCTATGAGGAGACCTGATCATAATCCTCTACATTACATCTGCTGCAGTATCACAAAGCATAATCTGAGTTCATCAGGGAGTAGGCAATCATTCCACATGTCTGTAGACAAATGACATAAAAGACACATTTACTAGAATGTATTTGTAAGTGATTTCATGCCAAAAAGTTACCAGCTTATAAGACACAATGTTAATAAAGTTTGTGTGCAACACCTTTCACTTTTTCTCCGGTAATGTACTTGGAAGCCCTGGTGCTGGTGATAACAGCATTATTGTATTTATCACTTTTTCCTGTGATAGGACACTGATAAAACAGTGACCAATTACAAGCTGAGCTTTCTTTTCTTCTGCTTAGAGTGCAGAGTTACAGCTGGATTGGTGGCACATGACCTGGGCTTAATTAGCCACCTGGGTGCTGAAGTCATCTCCAAGGGGAGGAATGGAAGTGAACAGCTCTCACCAGCTCACCATCCAGGGGAACAAGGTAATCTGAAGCACGCTGCAAGAACTCTACCTGGAGGAAGATGAGGTACTGAAGTTTGTGGACCTTGGGCAACAAAATCCCAACAAGAAATGTGCATGCACCCTACCAGGATTCATCAGTATTTGAAAGAATGAATGCAGCATTGTGGGTACTGAACTATGCTTTCTAGCTAAAAGATGTGAATTGTAAGGAGCATATGAAAAAAAAAGTCTTCTAACCCCTGCTTATGGCACCCAAAGAGGATTCATAAAAAATGTAGCTCTCCAACTGTAATGGTGGATTGGAGGCAGACATTATGTTAGCTACAAAGTGGTCACTCTTAAAAAGATGTACATTTGTTTAGTGGGTTTGCCCAGTTAAATAAAATAAAATATCTTGGTTGCCCTGGGAAAGTCTTTGAATTTCACTAATAAAATTAGGGACAGAATATCTACATTTCTACATTTTACTGGTACTTACCTCGAGCATTAGATAGGGTGCATCCTTCTGAGTGTATTTTGCATGCAAGAACATTAGAGTAAGGAATGGATGATGGCAGGCTAGACAGTGAGGGAAAATCTGAGCAAGAAAAAATGACTGTCTACAAGAAAGGTTTGTGGTGAATAGTTGGTACTTTTGAACTCTAGCAGAGGCCTGGAGAAAATACACAAAGTAGCCATTTAAACTAATCAGTATAGAAACACACAGATGTTTTCACAGTACCCTGCCAGAGCACTGAATATCTAAGAGCAGGACTTTAGTTTAGGAGAATGTCAAGCTTAATGTATGGCTTTTCGGGCTGTTAAGATATTTTTGTGGTGATCCAAAATATGTCACTTGTGGCCACATTTGAGACAATGGCTAGGATCTGTTGAAAGGGCCATGGGTGCAGCACCAGAGAACCCCACTTGATAGATTATGTGGTGTCTCGGATGGCAAGACCAGGACAGCATGTGAGTAAAGATAACATGCCAATATTGACTGATGAGAAGAAAAGAGCTTTTGTACCCAGCATACATATGCCAAGTTATTGCAACAAAATAAAACTATGCCATGTTTATTTATGATCATAGGAAGTTACTAGGTTAATGGCCCTAGGGCCCTTACAAGCCTAGCCATGTTCTTACCCTTTACTTCCATGATCAACACCTATTGCACCTGTCCAAAATGGACACAGGTGGAACTCCCGGGGTGAATTTACAGTCACCCATCCAGTCGTCCAGACTGCATTTAAAGAGGGCCATTGAGATGCTCTGTTTGACATGAAGTGGGAGTCTGTTCCAAATGTGTGGCAACCTCTGGGAGACAAATCTGTCCCTCCAGCAGATTTTATTAAGGTCACATACCAGGTTAAGTTCTCTAGAGTGAGTAACCTATGTACCAGTTGACTTACGGATATGCAGCATTTTCAATAAAGCAGGGTCAGAGATTGCCTTATATGCAAGAGAGAGATCACCTCTGAGTAGTCTGTATGAAACAGAATAAAGTGACAAGTCATTTCAGAAGATCCCCATAGGACAGACGCTGAAGACCTTGCATTTTCCTTGTGAGGAACCTTTGTGGTTTCTCCAATTGCTGCAAGTGCTTGAAAAGGTACATACCAAAAGAAGCGTTGTACTCAATTACTGGCCTGATGAGGGAAGTGTACAGGGAGGTTATAACTTCTTTTTTTCTGGAGGCAATGCCCTTACTTATCAGATGAGCAATATAGAATGCTGTTGTTACGACTGTAGAGACATGGTGAACACAGGTAAGGTTGCTGTCAACCTGTGTGGCCAGGTCTATCATCAATGAGTGCACATTTAAGGTGTTGCTATTGATGTGGTAGTTAGCAGGAACATCGCTTTTACCAAAAGAAATGATAATACATTTTTTACATTGAGTTTAAGGCCATGACTTTGGCATCAGTCATTTATTTGTGTAAGACCCACTTGTAGGATGTTGACATCACTTGGGGATTCTACGATCGCTCCCAGTTTGCAGTCATCAGCAAACATTTTTACCTGACTTTGGCAGTTTGCAGTTTTGTTCATTTAAAAATGGTGCTGTCTATATTACTGCCTGATTATTGAACACAGGGACATGTTCCAAACAAGGCTGTGAGTGGAGCACTGATCTTCAAATATGAGGTGAACTCCAAACTCTTTGAAACAGTACCTGCCTTTACTTTTATTTGTGTAAATAGTTATATTATCAAGTCAAAACACTAACATTTATAGCTATCTCACTTTTGGTAAAGATAGCAAATGTCTGCAGAGGTTAAAGAAACAGCAATTCAGAGGAATAAGATCAAAAGCATAAACTGAGGAAAAAAAGAGACACGGATAATAAGTCCAGCAATGTAACAAAAAAAAAACGTGCTTAGTGAAGTAGTCTGCACCCATAATGTGACAGATTGTGGCCGTCAAATTAGCCGGAGTGTATAACATGTAGAGGACATTAGACATTTAGCTACTATGATAGTAAGTCTGTTACTAATGGTACAGACTGACATCTGCAGACTAAAAAAGTGTTACATTCCAACAACCACATTTAGTGCTATGTACATTATGATTCTAACAGTCTTGTACTATAGTAGCGGCACTAAACATAAAACAGCATATCACCATTTAAGAGCCAGTTCCACGTTAGCAGTATTGAACCCCAGAACTGAAACAGTGCCCTACAGCACTGATAATATTACAACCACCGTTTTCTAGATGAAGACAGCACGTCTTGCTTACTTCCTAGTGTTTTGTATGAAGACTGTCCTATCATAACCTCCTAGGTTGTGAATGTTTCTGGGTATTCTTTATGTGCAAACAGCACAACAGGTCAATACCTTTCAAAATCTTAACACCTCTACTGCAAGTGTTCACAAAAATGTATTTATTTTTTATTTCTAGTGCAAACAGCCTTAGTTTACTCAGTTCATCTGAATACAAAATCCTTTCTCTGATGCAAGGCAGGTGCTTTAACTGTACATAAAAGAGAAAGTGATCACATTTGTACAAAATGATTTCGTATAAGCCACAGTTAAGTTCATTTCTGACAATTCAGTTAAAAGAGCCAAGGACCAGTTGCACCCCACTGATTTCTTCCCCTCAGATGGGGATTCTGGACTACTGAGTAGTAGTCCAGATCCCTTACATAAGTAATATACAGGTCATATTTATATAACCACTAAAGTCATTTTTGTTTACAAACAAGTGTTTAGACATACTTATTAGAAGTGAATTGTATGCATCTGTTTTCCAAAAGGGCAAATAAACTATAGTTTTACTTGTATTAAAGTGCAATGCAACTCTGATGTACCCACGGAAGCTGTTTCTGTCAACTCAAAATCCTTTTTAAACACTTTAGTTACTCCTGTATTTGCCAAAATTATTAAATTATTAGCAAATTACATGCCATGCCATACTGTGATTTTTCAGTGAACAAACAGCAGACCTTGTAATGACCTGAGCAGGATACTGTTAACTGGGTCCTTTACATCTGATTAATTGAAGTAATTCTAAAATAAATAAATGAATAAATAAAATTGACGTATCCAGAGGAAGCACTGCATCTTTCCCCCCACACCAAACATAACTTACAGACAGAATCCTTCATGGCACTTAATCAAATTCCTTTTAAAATGTACTTGTTTGTTCCTAGCAAGGCTCTCTGGTATGTAAAAAAAAAAAAAACAGGAGTCCGGTTCCTGCTTGTATTAGTCATGTTGATTTAAATCAGCTATGCTGTATTGTTTCATACTGTACTAACATTCTTAGTCCAGATTTTAACTGTTGCCTTTAAGGAAAACTAGTCTTACTGATACAAGGGAGAACCTTTCCATCTGGTGATTCTCAGGCAGTCAGGAACTATGCAGACGCTGTCAAAATATTTTGGTGCCAATTCTATAGGTCTAGTTATAAATATATACTTAAACATCTGAATGCCTGCAACTTTGTAAAATACTTAAATAAAAAATAAATTACACTTGAAGGACATCTGAATTTTGTATACCATGAATAACAGCATCTTACTTGATGTGGTTCTATTTGCTAACCTAAATCATTATTGCCATTAATAACACATGCATGTAATATTTTTAGTTATATTTCAGAGGTCTAGTTAAACTCTGAGTGCAATGTTAATAGTACGATTCAGATAAGACATGCTGATTTATGGAGTATGGGCTTTAACACTCAATTATTGTACAACTTTCTATTAATTATTTCAGTTTGCAGATATAGACAGACCTACTGAAAGCAACAAGGTATACACATACCTGTAGCAGTTCAACATTAATGCCTGGATCAGATCTTGGAATCACAAATTGTGCTGTACATATTGCCTGGGTCAGGTCTTGGAATCACAAATTGTGCTGCCCAACATATAAATACGAACATCCTTCTGATGTTGCACATTTAACAGCATTTAGACAATTGCTATATACCTTTTATATTTGTAAAAATGTGATGTGTGGGACCCATAGACATGAGATTCTGGCAGCAATATAGTATGACAAAGCACAAATGGTATATAGTAGGAACAATCACAGAATGCAGATATACATTGTCAGTGTGACCTACAAAAATCTTTGATGAAAACTGAAATACCGCAAGACCTGAAGAGAGGACAGATTTGAATTGGATATGCAAAGATAATCCTGAACTTTCTTATGTTATTCCTCCTGAACTTTTTATGAAATATTATTAAGTGGAAATATCACAATGAAATAAAAAAGGACTTGACAAACTTTGACTTTGACCAATGGGGGTCATTTTATAAAATCATTGAATGATTAGCATTAAAAATCATTTCATATTACCTACTGTTCTGTATTAGTATTTAATTAAGTTTGAGATGTCTTGGGTAGAGAAATTACTTATTAGTTATTTTAAAATACATCTTTATGAAACTGATAATGCCATTTTACTGATAAAAAGCTATTACTGTAACGTTATTTAAAATTCTTTAGTTTTCTTTATATCAGTTTATTCAGTTGTACTCTTGTTCTTTTATATTCTATTAAATGGTATATTTAAAGTGAATGTTTAATTACACATTATAAAATATTTTCTTATACCCTTTTAATATTGCTTTAAATTATGTCTGTTTTAATAACTGTACAGATGAATTGCATGTGTTTATATTTTAACTGCAATTAAAAAAAATGAACAGAGAATGGAAGATTAAATAATGAAAGGAATAAACGGTATAAACTAGAGATGCATTTCTCACAATTGTAATCATGTCTTGGACGCCAAGTAAAACACTGTATACGTTCCTTGAGAGGAGCTGTACCACAGTAATAAGTGACCAAGATAAACGTGGTCAATATGGCACCTTTCTAGAAAGGACAAGAATACCTAAATGTATTCTGTATTATTGCTATTGCAGGTCAGTTTGAACGTATTTGTACTCGGGTGCTGTGTTTGCTGTGTGCAGGTTTTAGTTATTGGTAAGATTAAGGAGAAATATTTTATAGCTATTTGTTGTGGAGTTCTTTTGTGGCTAATGTAATATAGTATAGTAATTTAGGATCATACAAAACTGTCTTTTAACAAACATGATTAATTCATTCCCTTAAAACACTAGGATATTTATGCTAAAAGATAACTTTTTTATAATCCTAAATTATGATAAATGGTGAATTCTACAAAACTAGACCATGTTATTTACTGGTTGTTTTTACTGAAAAAAGTATGTGTATGATTTATACATTTAAACAGTATTTGCAAGGGCCTGGCATCCATCTATCTCCCACTATGACAAACTGCGTCTGACTGCAAACTAATGAGCTAATTTGTGATTTTTAATACGAGTCATATAAGGAAGATGTGTGGAGTCTGGAAGATTTCACAATGCACTAGCTAAATGAATGCTGAAACCTGAAATACACTGACTGCATGCAAACAGATAAAATACTGATCACAACATTATCATGGTCCTAGACAAGCATGGTAATAGCCATCTAAAGCAATATAATGTTTGACCACACATGTCCTAGCTTACAAATACCCCTAAAAATATCCTCTATGGTATCAAATTTGCAGAATACATTTGGGATGCATGCTTAAGCTCAAAAAGGGCCTTGTGGTCATTAGCCTAGTATATACCTATTAATCCATGATCTGTGTACAGCTATATGACTAAAGGATTATATCCAAGACCATGACCTTGCGCATGGTGTGCCTACACATTTTTAGTACTCATGGGCTAGTTTTAAAAACATTGATATTTATACATCATTCACTTATGATTTCAGTATTTTTCCAGCACTTCTGCTCTCAGTTCTTTAAGCATAAACTTTTCTTTGTTCACAAATGTCACCTTACTTCATGGCATCAGTCAAATACTGCTGCTGAATCCTAGATTCTTAAACTGTGTTTTCTATTTTCCTGATATAGCAGCCACAGTGGCAGTATATATAAAAGTAGGGGGCTTGGTGGCTCCCAGTGGGGGAGATACAGGTAGGTTCATCCCACCTAAAAAAATTGTTTTCAAATGCCCACTTATATGACTTGCAGTTACTGGCTTTGTAATTTCAATATAAAAGCAACACGAATGTGTATGTGCATGCGCTTGTCTGCATGGGTTCCATTCATTATATTATTTCATTAACGAAGTCATTGTGATCAAATATTACAGTACATAGAATCGCTGTTTTGTCAAAACATATAGTGTTAACATAGTGAGATCGAGGTTCAGTGAGGAGAAGGACGTTTCTCACCCTCCCCACTGTTGCCTGATCTCAGAAATGGCATTATGTTGGACAGTGCCCCCATGCATGAGGTGCAAAGGGCAAACTTCCTGCAAAACTATTGTTTTACTATATTTATTATCACAGTAGCAGCAAAAGTGTACCTTTATTCTGCTTAGTATCACAGTGGTGGCAGTATAAGTGATGTCCGCAGATGTTCTGATATTGCATCATACTTCCACTGTTGTGTGAGCTCAGAGTTAATACAGAGATGCATGAGGTATAGCAATACAGACCCCCCTACTTGAATAAGGTGTGGGCAGTTAGGTCCTTGAAAAAAAAAACATTGCTTTTGTACCCTGTGGTATATTCAGTGGTTCAAGACTTAGTTTCAGTGGATCATGATGAAATGTTAATCAATAATCTCAGAAGAGAACTAGATCCAATTTTGCATATTGTTTTTGTGGAAATAAAACATGTTAAATCAATTAATCTCATAAAAGAAACTGATCCAACTTCACATATTGTTTTTGTGGAACTATAACTTAAAAAAATCTGCATATATCAAAGTAATGTTGCCATCTTCATACAGTGCCCCAATTCTCATTTTTTCTGCACACTATTTAATCCTCTCAGCTCTATGCCCACAGCTCATTTAAATGGTTATACTACACCTCCTTGATGACTAGCTAATTGGGCTCTAACTGCTCTATCACAATTGATCTGATTTACCTGTCATCACATACTGTATGTTAAAAATTGTAAGGCACAGTGGGACTGCTGTTTGTGCAAGATTAATTTGCATTGTTTTTTGGATCGTCTCCTTTCTCTACCTTGTGCAACCATGGAGTTGGCATATATAAATTCAGGATAGTGTGGGGGTGACCAGCTTGACAACCACCGCCACCCCCCAAAAAAAAGTTTTTTCTTTGTGCAGGTGGGATGTAGGTTTAGAATGTTAATCAGTTCTGACTGAGGAATTATTTTCCAAGTAGTTGTCTCCCATCAGTCATAGGGAAAATTAAACATGCCACAGAAAATGCTTTTACTTAAGTTTCCTGCACTTGCCAGCTAATCTGACATATCTCAACCTCTTAGTGCAAGAAATTTGGACAAAGCTAAAAAATAATGGTGGCAAAAGTACAAAAATAGGGACAGAGTTTAAATATTGTTCTTATAAACTTAGAAAGTTGCTAGACTTACAGTTTTTTTTTTTTTGCTATCAGACATTTCTGAAACTCAAATTTATATCATTAGTTAATGACTTCAGTCCCCTGTGATATGCCAAAATAAACTCTAATTGTATGAGGAAAAGACCAAAAACATGAGGCGAAAATCTGGACAGATAAGAGGTATAAGTTAGCTCTGTCAGGAATGGCGGTAGCTAGCATTGTATTCAAATAAAGTGAATATCATAGACAGAGCGTGTAACTCATCTAGTGCATTAAAAGCACATGCAGATGTGTCTTTTGTTTAGTATTGATGGTTCTGTACACATTGGCTGACACTGGATTACGTTAATAAACTAAAGGGAAGGAAAGAGCAATTATCTGCCCATGTACTTCCATACATCCCCTCAAAGATGTATATGACTGTAAAAGAAACAAATATTTCCAGTCTGATTCATTGAATATTTTGGTCAAGGTCTTAGCCATAAATCAGAATCCAGACATATATATACATATATATATATATATATATATATATATATATATATTTCTATATATATATATCCATATATATATATATATATATCCAACAAGATAAAAAACAAAAAGACTGTACAAAAACCCTGAAAGCAATAAGACAAAACTGTAAAAAACAGACTTTAATGTGAGCGCTTTCACACACTAAGGTGCTTCATCAGACAACAGTTTCCAACAAAAAGAATCTTTAAATACATCAATGAATTCAAATTAACCAATCAGAAACCTGACCCAATTAAAACTATGTACCATGTTTAAAGTGCACCATACATAAAATAAATATATACATATGCTTAACCATTAAAAACATCAAAGTCCTATCTTAAAGACACAAGACAAAAAGCAGCATAAATTAATTTCTTAACCAGTCTACATGCTTTCAAAGCTGGTTTGATAGAATCAATATAATTGAGACCAGAACACAAATGTGCTCCCAGTCTCAGGATCCATTTCATCTCAGCTGTATCAGTGTAGGCATAGATGTCTCCTAACCTAATATTCTCATGTATGACTTGCATAATCTGAAATGTAAACAAATGCGTTTCTCCTGCTGACAAGGTATGTTTGGCTAGTGTACTGTGTTCCAACTTTTTCCTAGTGCAATACATGTGGTCTCTTATTCTTTCACAAAGTCTTCTGTTTGTTTTGCCCACATAAAATTTTGAACATACAGTACAATAAGCCAGATAAACTAAATTATTGGTATTACAATCAGCCTGCACATTAAAATTCCATATTCGTTGAGTATCAGGATGTATAAATTGCCTACTTTCATCTATAAGATGGCAAAAATTGCAACTATTGCACTATTGTGGATGAAATAGCTGTTTCTAAAGCCATAAGAACTACCATGGGGAGAGACAAGGTAGAACCAAACCTTATTTTTCCTGGTACACTGGCCCCTAGGAGATCCAGGCATACGCGGCCAGAAGGTATACCAGTAGTTCTTTCCTACAGTACTGATGTGAGGCACATTAGAGATATTTTGTATACAAATTGGCATATTTTACACACAGAAGATAAAACAGGAGGGGTGGTGGGGCCACGACCTAGGGTCATAAATAAAAATAAAAACACACTTAAACAGTTACTGTGCTACCCTAATACTAGTAATATTAATCAATGAAGTGTAACAGGGACTAGGAAGTGCAATAGTTGCAATTTTTGCCATCTTATAGATGAAAGTGGACAATTTATACATCCTGATACTCAACGGATATGGAATTTTAATGTGCAGGCTGATTGTAATACCAATAATTTAGTTTATCTGGCTTATTGTACTGTATGTTCGAAATTGTATGTGGGCAAAACAAACAGAAGACTTTGTGAAAGAATAAGAGACCACATGTATTGCACTAGGAAAAAGTTGGAACACAGTGCACTAGCCAAACATACCTTGTCAGCAGGAGAAACACATTTGTTTGCATTTCAGGTTATGCAAGTCATACATGAGAATATTAGGTTAGGAGACATCTATGCCTACACTGATACAGCTGAGATGAAATGGATCCTGAGATTAGGAGCACATTTGTGTTCTGGTCTCAATTATACTGTTTCTATCAAACCAGCTTTGAAAGCATGTAGACGGGTTAAGAAATGAATTTATGCTGCTTTTTGTCTTATGTCTTTAACATGGGACTTTGATGTTTTTAATGGTTAAGCATATGTATACATTTATTTTATGTATGGTGCACTTTAAACATGGTACATAGTTTTAATTAGGTTCGGTTTCTGATTGGTTAATTTGAATTCATTGATGTATTTAAAGATTCTTTTTGTTGGATACTGTTGTCTGACAAAGCACCTTAGTGTGTGAAAGCGCTCACATTAAAGTCTTTTTGTTTTTTACAGCTTTGTTTTATTGCTTTCCGTGTTTCTGTACAGTCTTTTGTTTTTTATCTTGTTGGGTATTTTGTGACTGTGCAGTTTATCACTGAGTTTTCCTGTTGTTGGAATATATATATATATATATATATATATATATATATATATATATATATATATATATATATATATATATTTATTTTGATTTGTACATTTCTTAGTGGTACTGACTTGAAAATAACCAAAGTACTGACCAAACTAGCCAGATGGAATGGCAGTTATTCTTATAAATAAGTTAAAGTGACTCTGCATGTGTTTGGAGGCTTTAAGAAAAATTAGGGAGTGCAGTGGTCAGTGCTCTAGCAGGAAACAGATATTTGGCCTCTGAACTGTTTTATCATTAGTGATGCATCACACCAGGTCCTTAATCACCAAAGCTATCCTTAAGGTAGAAGCTTCATCAGGTCTCAGTCTCTAGCTCCAATGTATGTGTGTATATATATATATATATATATATATATATATATATATATATATATATATATATACACGTGTCTCTAGCTCTAATATATATATATATATATATATATATATATATATATATATATATATATAGTTTGCATGTATTGTGTAATCTGTCCTAAGATTTCAGAACTCAACAGCACTTTCTTAAAGAGATGATGAAATAAGTTTGCTCAGAAGTTCCACCTTTTGGTATTACATCATATGTTGTTGATCGTGGTGGTGATCCAGCTGGTAACTCCTTGTTTGCCAACTTTGTTGGCAAAACCTGTAATTCACTTCCAGCTAACCTTACCTTATTCATTTCTTGCTCACAAATGTTTGCTGCAACCTTCTTGTTTTGCATATTATGTTACACTGTGAATCTTTTGAGTCCCTTCACGAGGGCCACACTTTACATACTTTGGAAATAACTGTTTGTTGTAACCTACTTGTTTTGTATTCTATGACACTGTTAATCTTGTGAGTCCCTCTTGAGGGCCACACTTTACTTACTTTGTAAATACTTTGTAAATATAGTTGGCTCGTATGTATGATGTTTATCTGTGCAATTGGAGCTTTTCTCCCCAGGCCTCTGCTGAATATGGACATGTATCCAGTCAGACCATCCCGGTCAACAAATATAAAATAAATAAAATAAATAAATGATTGTAAGCATTGTCTTTGACAAATATGTTATCCTAGAAGACTCCAGTAAGCCACTGTATACATCATTTTCTGCCAAGGCTCACTTGGGATTTGTTTCTTCTTATACAGTCCCTGCACTCTCTTTGCATAATAGAATGCATTTTTATAATTATTTATTTTGTGACATGAAATGTCAGGTATTAAATAGCTTTTTTTTCATAATGTCAAGTTGGCTATTTTTTTTTTCTGTTTGTTTTATTTCAGAAGCTTTTCTTTTGCAAAACTGCAAAGGTATACTGTCTAGTAACATTCAGTATCTGTAGTGCATAGAGGCTACATTGTGGGAGTGGGACCTACATTCTGGACGTTTGTGTACAATTCCAAAAATCCTGGCTACACACATGCTTTGAACCCATGTCTGGATTACTAGGAGTCTGGCTTGCCATGACTGTTGCTGAAGTGAACCCTTCAGAACTATATATTGTACTTTAATTTTAATTTGGACATCACAAATACTCATACATGAGGTAATTCTCATTGGATGCACCTCAAAACTGTGCTGTTTTATTTCATCTTTCCTATGATAACTTAGCATCAAGAGAATAATTCACCAAAAGTCACCCCCATACAGATCTGTAGTGTGGTCCTTTTTAATAGTAGCTGCCATGAAGTACTGAGTGTTTGCTTTTGCAATACAATATCATATAAACTAAGGAGGAAGGCTTTGCAACTACTAGGAAGGGGGCATGTCACATGTCATAGGAGAGGTCACATGTCACAGGAGAGGTAATGGTTTCTAGACAGCCTTGAACAAAAACTCTGTTCATCTATTTAGCACATGATTCTGAATTTGGGATTATACCTTTTGTCTCCTCTTAGCCTTCTTTGCAGTGGTGTTCTGGGGGCATATAACTTCCCTAAAATGATGGTAACCTCCATTAGTATACTAATTCTTCTGGAACTATGAGAGCATTTGTTCAGTGTTACTTGGCACTCTGTGACGTACTTTGAAATAGATAGCATAGATGCCTCAGCAACCAATAGCTCTCACTCTTATGGTTACCTGAAAGGCATACCTCTCAACCCACACGAAATCCGGACAAATCCAAAAATATGGGCAGATTTTAAATATTCCTCTTATAAACTTAGAAAGTTGTTAGAATAATAACAGGCTGTGTGTTAGCATGCATTTTTTGAAGGATATAAAGTCAAAATCAAACTCAAATGTATGTCATTATTTCGTGAGTTTAGTCTTCAGCAATTTGCCAGAAAAGCAAACCTTTCCTTTTATGAGGAACAGACCAGAAATACAAGGCAAAAATATGGACCTTCTGCGAGAATACAGACAGTTCAGTGGTATGCTGAAGTGAAAGGCTGGACAGGGCACTGGCATGATACTTTATTTCTTTTGAAATAAGGCACAGTACATTAAAACTGACCCTGTACCAACAACCAGGTAATGTGAAGAAGTGGACTTAAGGCTACAGGTTTTCTAATGCTTTCACCAAAAGATAGTGCAAATAAATGGTTCAGGTTAATCTGTTGAACAGAAGTACTGGCTGGAAGCATTATGCACAATGGTTCCTTTCCCTCAGAAGTATGTCTTCCCCTACCTTATAAGTGTCAGTAAATCTTACATGCAGCTGTCAGTTCTAAGTCCATAAGACAATGACTATGACGCAGTACGTTTTCAAATGGTTAACACTATCAGTGTAATGAATCTTAAGTGCACCTGTCAGCCATATTCATAACTTCTCCTACATGATAGGCACAGTGGCTGCTGAATGGATTTTGTTAGTGTGCTGAAGGTACATCCACACCACAAACCCATGACCCCCTTCACCTTGAAAAACACCATCAGAAACATAGCTAGCTGCATCATGAATAGAAAAGCACAGCTGTAGCACATTTTAAGTGTACTATTAACAGAAAATAGTTGAACATGTTTGCTTGCAAATACCATTTTTAACATGGTGAAGGAATAGAGTCTCAGTAATCCAATTTGGAGGTAGATGAGCAGGCAGTTTCAATAATACTCCTGGGCTAAGTATTTAATATTTGGAATAGCTAACATCTCTGGAGCTCCTGCTCAAGAATCCCTGGTTACTGAATGTGACACTCCCCCGTGATTCAGCCAGAAGCACCAAAAAGCCCAATTGTGTCTTCTCATGAAGAGGTAAACTTGTTTGGGGTGCAGGTGTGATGTCTTCAGTGCAGATAAAGTACCACATAAGTGGACAACATGATATTCTTTCCCCTACAGATTGGTGCTGATCTGTTACCTCCAACCGCTGCATCCAAGTTGCTGCACTAAGCGACATAAGTTATGCCAAATGCTGGTGTAATCGTTGCAACAAAACTTCATTGTCATGATCCACTGTCATAAGAAAAGGGAGAGATCAAAAGTAAATACTGGTTAAATCTGGTCATTTTTGCATATGTTAATGAAGTATATGGATTAATTTAAAGTATCTATATTATATTAAATGTAGTAATTATGTTTATTTGCATTATACAAGACATTTTTCTAAGCACGCAAATTGTGTGCATAATGTAATACTAAACCGATGTACAATCAGAAGATTTTGTTTATAAATTCAGTATTTGCTGAATGTATGTTTTGATGCAAATCCCACATCCAGTAAGTGTAACAGAAGTCATTCACACCTATAGTACACATTTTCTACACTTTCATTTAACACACTGACTTTCTTTGGGACTGGACTCTAATTAAATGACTTGCCAATTAATAATATGCAACATATGAAAGGGAAATGAGTAATAAGCAAAACACTGAGATTACAATGTAGATACTGATTGTGCTTGTCGACTGCTATCCATACTTTCATATTTACATTCACACTTTCATGAGGGTACAATGCGAAGTGTTACTGTGGCAGGCAGGAACATACATTGTCACTGTCCAGGAGTACTATACTACATTGGAGATATTGCTAGCCATTTGTAATTATGGATGTACACTATGGCCATATATGTACTTTAACATTTCTCAGACCAAGTGCCTTAAATATTATTGCATGGTGTTCAGTGAAAACTTAGATGTAATTGAAGAAACCTGGCCTTGATATTAGCAATATCAGTTGTATAGCTTGAGAAATTATCAGTGGTATTTATATTAACTATACAAATATAACATTTTTGTGTTTCTGAGAAAATCTCAAAGTATTCAGAAAGGGATTTCTTGATGGTGTGTGAAAGCTCAAATCTGGCTGAGCAAAATGCTGATCTAGGCTGCAGAGTTTCCAAGATATGAAAAGTTGCTTGTGAAACTTTTGAGAAAATATAATTTTGGATTTGTTTTTATTATAATATATTGGAGTATTGATGTAAATACACCAGACAGATTTGCAGAGGCCTATTAACAGAAATCAGAATTCCTGATCACCATAAACATCATACACTACCAAGTTACAGCCAGCTACGTGACACAATACATGTCCTCAAGTGATCATGTCAGATTCCTGAACGTACTCTAGGAACTGCCCATTAACAAGGGCTTCATTATTGTGGGAGACTAACTACCCTGCAGTTATAACCTGAGTGCTTCTGCCTCTGCTATAGGGTACTGTCCAGAAGTTCCTGGTCTCAATAAAAATCCCCTAAATCAGAGAGTTAATAAAACCACCAATGGAAATAATATTCTACATCCAGTCTTCATGAATGCAGTCTATTCCTCTTGTCTGTCCTTCTCCAGTTAAGTTGCCCCATAAATTTGTAACACTTGCCTTCAAAAACCCCTGAAACCAATATCTGTAAACTTAAAAGACTTCATATGAGTAGGCTTCATACAACTATATTAAGAAATCTCAAAATTCATATATAACAGACCCACCTCGGACACTGACATGGCACTCAGCTTCACAAAAGAGTTCTATATTCATTTAGACAAATGTATGGACTTATCAGTCCCAATCCAAGGAAAACGCAAAGTACAAAAACAAAACACCCTATTGGTCTACCAACATACATAAACATTACAAAAACAGAAAAATAAAAAGTCCTTATAACAAGGATAACATAAATAACAATGCAATGGAAATGAAAACCACCTAAAGCAACCAATGAACTGTGTCTATATTTTAAAACTGAAGATAACTACTTGACCTTCTTCACTGCATTAGGAAAGTAAGATTCAAAGTAAACTTTAGTGTCATATATGTGTAGCCTAAATTAAATTTCATGCATCAGCTCCTTCTTGAGATTACAAACAGAAAGTAAAACAACACATACAAGTAAAAAAATGAACACAACTAACATATACAATTCTACTCCCAGTATCTGTACAAAAGAGCAGAAAAATTCCAACACTTTAATACAGAATATGTATATCCTTCCCTAACTTATAATAACTGCCCCATTTAAATAAAAGACATATTACAGATTGCACATAGCCTAAGTTATCTGTCTAATATTGTACTTGATAGGGATAATATAGATAAACATTGCACTTACCTGGAATGTGTGGTATACATTATACAACAGACTATAGGTATGTGTGAAAAAAAAAAAAGAAAGAACGAACTGACTTAGTTAATGTCCAGTTCTCTGGGACTTGTGCCCAAGTTCAGAAATCTGAACACTGTCGGGTAGAAACTGTTGCTGAATCTGGTAGTGCTGCAGCTGATGCTGTGATATCTTCTACCTGATGCCAGATGCTTAAACAGTCTGTGGGGCTGGATGCATAGTATCTTGTATTATTTTGTTGGCCCTTCTGATACTTCTTGCACAGTAAAGTTGTTGTATTGATGGAAGACTGGTATGCGTTACCTTTCTCTGCGACCTCACCACTCTGTAGTGTCTTCCTTTCTGTAGATGTGCAACTTCCAAACCACACTGTGAAGTTGCTGGTGAGGATACTCTGAATAGCACCTCTATAGAAGGTGGAGAGGATATGAGGCAGGAGCTTAGTTTTCTTCAGCCTTCTCAAACAATGGAGGCATTGGTGCGCTTTCTTGTCAAGCTGGCTGGTGTTTTCCGACTACGACAGATCCTCTGATATGTATACGCCTAGGAATTTCATACACTTAACCCTTTCTACATTCTCACCAGTGATCATGAGCATTGGATGGCTTGTTTTCTTTTTCCTGAAGTCGATGATAATCTCTTTGGTCTTGCTTACATTCAGGTCAAGGTTGTTCCCCGAACACGAACTGATCAGAGATGCCACCTTCTCTCTGTATGCTCTTTCACCCTCCTTTGTGATGAGCCCCATGACTGTGGTATCATCAGCAAACTCGATGATATGGTTGGACTTGTGTTTTGCATAGCAGTTGTGGGTCAGGATGTTGAATAACAGTGGACTGAGAACACATACCTGTGGAACCCCTGTATTAATCTTGATACAATTTGATGTGTTCCTACCCAAACTCGCTCTCTGTGGCCTCTCAATCAGGAGGTCCAGGGACCAGTTACAGAGATGTTTACTGACTCCTATATAGATATGCCAGTTTTTATATCAGCTGCATATGCACCACTATATTAAATGCTGAGCTGAAATCTATGAACAGCATTCTCACATAGCTGTCATTGCCCTATAGATGTTCAAGAAAGCTGTGTAGCACTAATGATATGGCATCAGCCATGAATCTGTTGGCTCTGTAATCAAAAAGGGCAATACCCAATAATGCTCTGAACTTATCCTAAAATGTGATCCCTCACTTTGCCCCAAAAGACATTAACAATATTAGCAAACAAATTTAGTGCAAACCTCACCTCAAAACATCTATCCAAACTCCACATCACAGAATCCCTTACACCCCCCCTTATTATCCTCAAGGAATAGACAATACTATCAAAGACCAAAAGTACTTCCTCCGTGGCTCCTGACAAAATATCTGTATGTTTAATAAATAAGGTCAAACATACCCTCGGCAAGCCTCTCTGCAAACAGTTTAACCTAAGCTCAGTCAAAAGATTTGTACCCAAATTAAGGTGCATCACACTGTGCTGCCTCTCTACAAGGGTGGGCTAACCACGAAGCCTAGTAATTTTAGACCTTATGAGTCTGAGTTGAAAAGGTATGAAATGTATTACAACTATCTCATCTCATCATTATGATGTGAAAAACCTCATTAGACTAGAAGTTCAACAGTTCAGTTTCATCAAAGGCAGCCCCTTTCTTTGAAAATATCAGGCAGGCTTTTGATAATGGTCATGCTGTTCACACAGCATATCTTGACCTAGCCAAAGCGTTTGACACCATATCCTATGCATGCTTAAGTAAGCTAAATGTTTTCAGTATCAATCTTTATGTGATAAGGTAGATAGTAAACTGCTACCAGTTGCCTCATATGAAAGTATGAAGGTGAACAACAGAGTCCCAGAGCTCTGTAATAGGAACTTTTCAATTTTGGTTTTTACTTCTCTTACCTCCAAACTGAGAAACAGGACCTCTGGTTAGCCAAGTTTGAAGATAAACAGTACTATTGCCATGGCCTCTTCTGATGACTGTACTTTTCAAAAAGAACTTTCCCAAACTAATAGCCAGCGTAATGAAAATGGGTTCAAATTAAAATTAAAAAGTGTACTAATTTACTTGGCAACCACTCCTTCCCCAACATACTGTGGCAGCACATAAGCAATATGCCACTACTAAACAAAAATGTAAACAAGGGCATCGCCTTCTTTTTCGAACACCACGGAGCAATTGTAGTCAGAAAATCTTTCTATTTAACAAAAGTATTAACCAAAGGTATATTATCCAAATCTAAAGATATCATAATTTGCTTATATCCAGCACTGATTAGACCAATCAAGGAATACAATGCCCCTTTAGGATGTCCCTTACTCGACATATGAAACAAGTCACAGTGGTTCCTAGCTAAGATGACTTCAGGCTTAAAGACCCTGAACTACCAAGAGAGGCTAGAAGCTCTATCCTTTTACACAGTATCGCATAGACTCAGGGGTGATCTGTGCCTTGCCTACAATGCCACATCGGAGACCTTGTTCTCCCATGCCTTCACAAGACTAATATCTTAGCAAACACTAGAACCAGGGACCTAAATCTTCACCAGAAGATAAATAGAACACAATGCAAAGACAGATTCATTATTGTTTTGAGATCTATATTTTTGCCAAGAAAAAGGGAGACAAAATTATGGTCGTGAATAAACTTGAGGCCAGTTTGATTTTGAAATGTGACAATCTTCAAGAGACACGAGTATGGTTCTTTCATGCCTAATAAAGTTTTTTGTTGATGCTGATTTTCTACCCCTATTAAGGTTTCTCATTTTCTGTTTTGATTTTCTGTGAACAGCAGACTTTTATTTTATTCCATTTAGTATGCTATCATGCTAAAGACTCTTTTATATGACAGTTTAAGTGTTAGTGCAGATGTTGTATATATAAGCTGTTACAATCTTGTTTTTTATTCCCCAAGAAGGGATGAGATAAAACACCAAGACAAAAGTATTTATTTTTTTTCACTTTTCCTGTGTACTAAAAAGTGTTCTATTGTGAAGTTTAAATGTTTCGCAGATACTACAGTATTCTGGGTAGAACTGCTTGAGAACACTCAGCCATGATTAAGCAGGCACACAGTGTGCAGATTCTGTCTGCCAGTGATATTATGCATTCAATGACGGCAAATATTTGCACGTTTGAGCAGAGCACAATTTCCATAATCACAAAGACAAATTTCATATGGCCAGGGATAGCACAATTTACACATAAAGCAAACAATTAGCACATATGTGAAATAAAAAGTTTGAACAGCTGAGTACAGTAGTTGCAATGTAATCCAATGAGAATAAACGATTTGTTGAGAAATATAATTATATATGGAGCTACATTAAAGACTGTGCATACAAAGAAACAATATACTTAGAAAAGATACGGTGAATGTTCACAGGGCTTGGCTGTATTCTGTATCAATACACATTAAGATAAACCTAGAGAATCATCAGTTGTACAAACACCACTGAGTATTCCAACTGTATTAAGGCAAAAAAGCAAAAAAAAATGATCCAAAAGAGAAGAACAGGAGCAAACCAAGGCTGGCAACAAAATCAGCATAAATCCAGCAGTCACTAAGGCTTATTCAAGCAGCAGAAATAAATGCTAGTTCATTTATTTCTGCTGCTTGAATAAGCCTTAGTGACTGCTGGATTTATGCTGATTTTTGTTGCCAGCCTTGTTGTGCTCCTGTACTTCTCTTTTGGATCATTTATTTATTTTATTAGTAACAGGAGCATTTGGACCGTGATAACACTTACTCTTATAGTATAAAAAACAAAAAAAGAAATTCAGGTGTAACAATGAGACAAACACAGCCTGCACCACGGTCAAAAACATGATGACTGTACTTAAACCAGATAAGTTCAGAACCTGAATAGAACCAAAAGTTTCACTGTCCACTTAAGAGTATTAAAGAATTTGTGACCACAAAGCAAAAAGCTAATTATTTTTCAGTATGTGATGATAAATGATGCTATTCACATTCACCACACCACCAGGAAGGTAAGGAGTTTTGAAAATTCCATTTAGTATTTTATTAGTAACTGAAGTATTTTAAGCTTGGGGCAAAATGCAAAGAATTATGCAAAAACACAGTGAGGTATCCTAAAAAAAATGCTAGTATACCTGGTTCCAGACCATCCACATATTTCATATCTGTGTATTACTATTCAAAATTCTTTGAAATAACCAAACTGAGAAACATAGGTGCAACTAACACAACAGAGTCTATATTTCCTGATGGTCTTATATCTGACAATGGTCTACAATTCACAAGTTAGGAATTCTGAAGTTTTGAAGAATCTCATGATAAAGCAAAAGCAGTGTCTCCAGCTTTTCCCAGTTAGGGGGTCACCACAGCTGATTACTGGTCCGCTATTGATTGGCAGTGGAATTTTTATGGTGTTGAGTTGCCAGCCCAGCACCCAAAATCAGTATAATGATTGTTGTCGTGCAGTTTTGGAATACTACAATATTCCATACTGAGACTCACCCAGGGATTCAGAAATAACCCCACCACTGGCATTAAGAGCTAGAGCCAAAAGAACTTTCTGTAAAAATGCAATTTAGAGACATGTTAGCTGCAACGAGGAAAATCCTTATTATTGGCTAATTTGCATGTCTCTGAATTCTCCTTAATTAACAAGAGTGCAAATCAGCTCTTTCCTAAGGTAGTCAACACTGGTGGCCTATGCATCATGTTACCACAGGCACCCCCTCATTCACTTTCTCTCACACACACACACACACACACACACACACACACACACACACACACACACACACACACACACACACACACACACCAGCATATGTTACCTGTCCCTGAGCTGACAGAGCTTCCCTAATGTCACTTCTTATTTTTGTCCATGCCCTTGTAAATTATAGATCTTTACAGTCCGCCAACAATTACAGACATTAAAGTTTCATTCTTTTTTGTGTTCATAAAGTGCATCATGATGTCACTATTAATCTAATAAGTGAGTCCCAGTAATAGTTTAATCATTCTCCCTTGTGTGGTCTAGTGTTCCTCCTATGTTTGTACTAAAGCTTCCCCACCACACAGACACACCTTCGTCCCTTTTAACTGTTCTGTCTCAATTTTACAGGGTGCTCCTGCTGCTGCCTGCTATTGATCCTCATAACTCTCAGACTGTACACTAGGTTTATACCTCCCATAACCTTTCTGAATGTGGACCTCTGACTCTCATCAGCACTTGGCGGACAGAAAGTTCTAAAGTAAATTACAACTTTAGCTGTAATTGATGATGCCTGAAAATCAACATGAAGTGAAGGAAATGTGGGAAAGAAATTAGTGGTTCAGAAATACTGCTATGCTAGAAACTGCAGAAGACTACCGGATTTAGTGGTTGGAGGTAAAGTAAGAATGCAGAAGCTATGTGAGGTCCACAGCCTGAAGCAGTCAGTAAAACAGGTGAATCAAGATCCTATGTATTTAATGTGGAGGATGGTAAGCTGTGCAGAAGAAATCAAAAACATTTGTGCAGGACAATTATGCTTCTGGTAGAAGGTTACGGAGTATCCACTGCAGAACCTCCAAATTCATGTACAGTTTTTATCCAACTGCAATAAGACCACAAATCTGGATGCATCAAAACTATAATAGATTGTTATGCTCTCATTTTTTTCCACACAGTAATTCTATTTATTGTATACTAAAGTTAATATATTCTCATTCAAGTGCAATTCCAATCACTTCCTTATGTGCAATATCATCCAATCTCACCTCTGTGTTGTTGTTTGTCTTTCGGCTTTTCCCAGTTTGGGGTCGCCACAGCGGAACTCTGGCCCACTAATGATTGACAGTAGATTTTTACGGTGCCGAGTTGCCAGCTCGACGCCCAACCTTCAACAAAGGCATGTCCATTCACACTTGTCTTTCGGAAGGCAACTCAACCATGGGGAGGACATGCAGACTCCACACAGAAGGAAATCCCCGCACTCCAGCCAAGAATCGAACGGGAGAACCTCTTGCTGTGAGGCAACAACACTACCGCTGCACCACTGTGGATCATCAATCTCACCTCTGTGTATAGTGTACTTTTCTTTTCATGTGTTAATCATCTAGTAGTCAGTGGTATCCAGTGTATATAAATAGTGTACAAAGCCTGTGCGTCAGCTACCTAGATATTTACTTTTGTACTGTAATTATTGTTTATTCTTTAATACCTATCATGTCTTGTCTTTTTGTGTTTATTTTCTCCTGTAAAAGAGCTGACACTCGAAATGTCATTTAGGTAGCACTTGTGTTTCCTAAATGACAATAATGTTTCTTTGAATCTTTATGCTAAAGTCAAAGCTCCAGGAAGATGAGCAACCAGAGCTGCCACTGATAGTCCTACTCCAAGAGAACAGAGACTGAAAATTGTGACAGTCCAGAGCACAGAGGGAGCCTCTGACAGTTGTTTCTTCAAATGAAGTTGTATTGCAGCAATAATGGTCTGAAAGCAAGACTAGATGACCAGAATAGATAATTCTGTTGAATCCTCTAGATATGTAGATTGCTGAAGAAACCACAAAAATATCTGAACTGTTACAGAGTGAAGAACAATTCTAAAGATGGAAATGTTTAATTACAAAAATGGCTTTAAATATATTACAAAAGTGTCACTTTGCTGTAAAAAAATCACGCCACAATATACCCAATATTTTTTGTTCCCCTTCTGCTAATTCTTTATAGCTACCATAGTGCCCTGGCCATTGCTGGGTCTACCAGCCTGTCCTACTGCTCTCAGATCTTCTCTGTTCTAAGGCAGGGGCTAGAGTAGAACCTTAGGTCATCCTTGGGTGGGGGGTTGTGTCATTGACAGCTTTCATTGATGGATTTTTTTCCATTTATGATCAACCCCTTGGTACCCTTGATACCCTGCATTCACCTGTTGTATCCAAGGCTGGGGGCTACTTCCTTCTATGGACCAAACCCCTACACATGGAATGCCTAGACAAAATGCACATCCCCCCTGCCAGGGCCTCAGACACCCAAACTGTTAACTGAACCCAAGCCATCTAGATCATAGGGCTTTATCCCTCTATGCCACAGTGTGCTAACCACAGTTAGTATAGAGTTAGAATTAATCTTCATTAAATATTGTAATGTACTGCATACAGCTGTGGAAATAGATATTTTTAGCTTTTTTTTAAAAAAAGGAAAGACATTAGATTCTGGTACACCTGTAAATGCTAATGAACTAGCTACAGTGATTGGCATATCACATGGTGCACATAAGTTTCAGAGAGATCAATTTATACTGCCCTTACAGAGGTTAAGACAGATCCTTTTTATTCATGTGTTATTTATTAAACCTCCTGACATGCAAAATATACTCAGATCAGAGGATGAAGTCTGTCTGGCTTCATTTCTGAGTAAAATTGGACATTTTATAGCATAATGTAGGTATTTGTTTTCAGTATTGCTTCTCAAATGCATTATTTTACGCTGGATTTAAAATGTTGTGATTTAAATCTCTCCTACAATTTTGCCAAGTCTCCTTATCAGTTCTACACCTTCTTATGCAGGACAACTGCTGCATGATATTGTGCTGTGAACAAAATGGCAAACTTTTCTTTCCAGGTATTGTGTAGCATCTTTTTTACCATGCATTTCTGTCAATCCTCATCCATGTTATTTACCTTCTCTACCCTGTCTTTGCCTTCATCGCTCCTATGATGATGGGTCACAAACAGTGAGTTGAGACAGGCTCAGCTCTTGGACCCTACACTAAGAGACTTGAGGGAGATGGCTAGGGAGGCACCTGATACTCAAGGAAAAGGGGAGTCTGTACATTGGAACAAGGGGTTACTGTACAGAGATGGACCCCTGAGGAAGGGCTAGAGGGTGATGTAATACAGCAGTTGGTAGTGCCTAGAGCCTATCTGGCACTTCTACCCTAGCCCATGACATATCTTTTGCAGGTCATATGGACATAAATCTGTGATTGAGGAGCCATTTCAGAGGGTAGCTATGGATATTGTGGGGCTTCTGAGTACTCCAAGTTTCGCAATGGAGAATTATATTCTGGTGGTAGTAGATTATGCTACAAGATACCCTGAGGTGGAGGCTCTGTCCTCCATCAAGGCAGAGAAAGTGGCGAATGCTTTGCTAGAGATTTTCAGCAGGGTAGGTTTCCTGAGAGAAATACTGACTGACAGAGGTGCCAATTTCATATCAGACCTACTGGCTTGTCTGGGGAAGTGCTTTGGGGTGAAGCACCTTAAGACCACCCTGTACCATCCCCAGACCAATGGTCTTGTAGAGAAGTTAAACTCTACACTAAAGGCCATACTATGGGCATTTGCAGACCAGTTTAGGAGAGAGAGGGACAAATATTTGCCCCATCTGCTGTTTGCATGCAGAAAGGTACCCCAGGAATCCACAGGTTTTTCACCTTTTTGGTTGCTGTATGGGCACAGGGTAAAGGAGCCTTTAAATTTGATTTGTGATGAGGTGGAGGGTGAGTTTGAATTCCACAAGGAGTCTGTTGTGGCATATGTCCTAAACCTCAGGAGAAGGCTTGGGGAGAACATGGATTTGGACCAGGAGAACCTAGCAAGAGCCCAACAGCAGAAAAAGGTCTGGCATGACAGGATTGCTCCATCCCAAGAGTATACTGTGGGATAGCAGGCTATGGCTCTCACGCCTGTCAGACACAATAAGCTGCAGGCAGCTTGGGAGGGACCCTTCAAAGTGGTAAGGAAGGTCAGTGATGTTAACTACATGGTAGAACTTCTAGACAGGAAGCAGGGGCACAAATTGTACCATGTTGACATTATGAGGCCTTACCATTATAGGGAGGCCCTGGTACTGAGTATTTGCAGTGGATGGCAGGAGGAGTCTGAGAGGGATCTGGTGACTGATCTCCTCAGTGAGGCTCAGACTGACACCTCTGTGGAAGGGGTAGTCATGTCCCAGCGGCTATCCCCTATGCAGGTTTGAGAAATCTGAGCAGTGTTAAAGGCGTTTGGGGGCATGTTCACTGGGAAACATGGGTGTACCCATCTGATACAGCACCATGTGGATACAGGACCCCAGAGAACTATAAGGCAGGCCCCTTACATGGTGCCTGAGTGAGTCAGACAGACTTAGCAAGGAGATACAGGAAATGTTGGAACTGGGGGTAATCTAGGGGTCCAGCAGTCCCTGGGCCTCCACAGTGGTGCTGGTACCAAAGAAAGGTGGCAGCACCAGGTTCTGTGTGGACTACAGAAAACTAAATAATCACACAGAGTCAGATGATTACCCCATGCCTAGGACAGATGAAGCCTTGGAGCAGCTGGGCAGGGCTAAGTATCTGACCATTATTGATCTCACCAAGGGTTACTGGCAGGTGCCCTTGACTTCCACCACTAGACAGAGGTCAGCCTTTGTGACTCCTTTCAGATTATACAAGTTCACAAACATGCCCTTCAAGAGGAAAATGCCTCAGTAACCTTCCAGAGGCTGGTAGATCATATCCTAGTAGGAGCAGGAGATTATGCCCTTGCATACCTGGATGATATTGCCATTTACAGCCATTCCTGGCATGAACACCTTCAGCATGTCACGGAGTTTCTGGACAGACTGCAAAACAGGCATTCCAAAAGGTTAAAGGGGCTTTGGGAGGACCCCCTGTGTTAGCCAGTCCAGATTACAGCAAATACTTTGTTGTCCAGGTAGATACTTTGAACCATGTAGTGGGGGCTGTACTCAACCAGTTTTCCTCAGAAGGAGAAGAGCATCCAGTTGTATATCTCAGCTGTAGACTCCAACCCAGGGAGGAATGTTATGCAGCTGTAGAAAAAGAATGTCTAGCCATAGTATGGGCACTGCAAAAACTTCAGCCTTATCTGTATGGACGGAAATTCACTGTGGTTACAAACCACAATCCCTTAACCTGGTTACATAAAGCCAGTCAGAAAAATGCCAAGTTATTAAGGTAAAGCCTAAGGTTGAAGGCATATGATATAACAGTGCATCACCGTAGTGGGGTTAGCAATGCCAATGCAGATGGGCTCTCAAGACAGCGAATGAGGTTAACATATTCCCAGACAGGCTCATTCCTCTCATAGGTTCATAGGCTGGTACTAGGCTATCAGCCCTAGGGCCTATACAATACTAGCCATAACAATTCCCTGGATATTTCTTCCCACAATATTTACTTCGCTGAACCTCTGTCTAGCAAGCCGACTGACGTGATCCCCGGGGTGAATTTTCTATCTCCCAACCAATTGTCAAAGTCCCTTTTGAAGAGGGCGAAGGAGGTGCTCTGCTTGACATGTATGGGCAGTCTATTCCAGAGTATGGGGAGTCTCTGGGTCAGGAATCTATCTCTCCAGCATGTTATGTTCGTTGTGATGACAAGGTTTAGATCCCTGGAGTGTGGGGCTCTGAGGGATTAGCATTTCTTTAAGTGGAGCATGTCCAACAGCTCAGGGTTTGACATGGCCTTGTATGTTAAGCAGAGATAGCCTCTGAGTAGACGATATGCCACAGAGTATAGCTGGAGTTTTTTGTTCTCAACCAACATTTCTCAAGGGTCACTTGAAAAACTAGCTTGAGTCTTCAAAGGAGGGAGAGCTATGATGATGTGAGGTATTGCCAGCTATGCCAGGAGAAGTAGGGAAGTGGATGTGTGACATATGCCAGCAAATCTAGCTGGAATTTTGTAAAGAATTATATGTCATGTTTATATCAAACTGCTTTGTACAGATGCTTGTGTTGAAAAATGTATTTGTAAAGCTGCCTGTGTCAAAAATGTGCCAACAGTGGGTCCGGATTGTATTGTAACTGATTAAATGTATACGTTTTAACTGAGGATACTGGAAGAGAAGAGGTTAATCTCAGTCCAGCTAACTTTGAAAAACAGTAAGAAATTAAATTACTTAATGTAGGCCATAAAGATTGTATCTTACAGGTCTGACTACAACAAGAGATGAAATGTCTGTGCCAGAGAATGGTTTATTAGCTCCTGTAGGAAGAGTAGAAGTATTTTATTGTTTTATACCTTTTAGAGCCTGCAACAGTTCTGTATTATTGACACACTTGTTAGATTCAGGGTCAGTTGCTAGGAAAGCGGGTAGCATGGAAATCAGAGGTCAGGTGGCCAGATATAGGTGATGTAATTCTGCAATCCATCACTGAAATGTTGTTTTTTTAATACTAGATGAGACTGAAGTCTCAGAGCACTACTTAATCTTGCCTTGCTCTAGTACATTTTAGATCAATCAGGAAAATATAATGAGATTACTTTAATTTAGATTAGTTAAGTACCATTTTACTGTATCTGTGTGAATCTGTTCATCTGTGTTATTTTAATACTTCCTGTGATTGAAACTCTGGTGTTTATTGTAAATGGATATTCTGTATTTTCATTTTATTTATTTATTTGTTGAACTTACTAGAGCACTCTCACCTTACTTCTGAATGGAAATGCTCTTGCCCTCATCCAACCTAAATTCATACTATTTCTGTTCTCTTAATTCTTCCTAACTCATTTCTTGCCAATCACTACCTACTATAGTACTTCATAGTCTGTGATGTTATTTACCTACAACTGAAAGATCCCCCACCACAATATCAAAAAAATACACACACATATATATATATATATATATATATATATATATATATATATATATATATATATATTTGCATTTCCAGCTGAATGTTTCTTATTGAATAATGTTTTTTATTTTTTTTTTTTTTTGGAATGTACATATTTTCCATTTTTGCATTATGTAACACTTTGAAAAATGGATAACTGTACACATGCTAAGTATTTGGACTTGGCTGTACTATGTACTACTATGGATTTTGTACTTCCTCTCTGTGTATTTGTATTTTTTTCTGAAGCTTTTCTCCCTAGGACTCCATTGAAAATGGGCTCCTTGTAGCCCAATAGACTATCCTGGAAAACAAACTGCAAATAAATAAATAAATACATATTTATTATGAAATATATTTAAACATTTCATTGTGGCTGGTCCTTTAGAGAATATTTTAACCTTTGAGAGTAATTATATCTATTTGGTGACTCTGTGGCCACTCTTGAAAGCCTTACTGCATTAGTCAAAACACTACCATTTGTACTAATATTAATTTCACTCATTATAACTGGGTACCCTTGCAAGAGCGTTAGAGTAGCTGGCATTGGAGTGTCTGGTGGCAGTAACTACCTTACAGTCTGGGCAGAACGGGGCATAGCTAGTATATCTGTGCCAACCTTTCCCATGTGTGTGTGTGTGTGTGTGTGTGTGTGTGTGTGTGTGTGTGTGTGTGTGTGTGTGTGTGTGTGTGTTTGTGTGTGTGTGTGTGTGTGTGTGAAAATCAAATCTCAAAGACTGTGTGTCAGCTGCTTGGAGCAGGGACATGAAGCACTTGTTTAACAGCGAAGGTGTTGTAGGACTTGGCTTGTGCCAGTGGGGAGTCTTACTTTGGCCTGGAGATAGAGATAGGGAAACCCAAACCCTGGGCTGAGTGTGTTCCCTGTGCACTCTTAAGGGAAATTGTGCTTGATGCAGAGAGCTGCATGTGGAAATACTGTCTGTATCTATTTTTGTTCCAAGTAAACATCCCTCTCCAGTGTCAGTGGTGAGGATTCAGGCTCCTTGATTACTGGCCCAGAGGGGGGACTTCACAACTCTTATATGTTATCAATAAAAGTGTTCCCTTCCTTGGTCACTAAACTGTCTTTTTCTCAATTCAGACCGTTGATTTTCTGAAAGGCCTTTAATATTTAATAGTATTCTGTTTTCTTGTATATTTTCTAAAAGCTATATGATTATACATATTTTCCATAACTAGTTGCTACCTCATATGAGAACCAAAGTTGATTATTTTCCTCTGAAATATGAATATTTTGTTTCACATCGAAGCATGTTCTACTACAGTGGCAGCTTTTGGCATTTCCCTAATGTTCTTAATTTAACCATTAAGCATTTTTGCTAAGAAATTCCTAAGGCAGAGCATCAATCAGTATGGCATAGTTTTCCTTCCTGAAGCCCAGAACCCTTGCATTTGATTGGTTTGATCTTACAATTAAGGACACAGTGAGCCACATCAGTGGCCACATGCTTCTCTAAGGTTCTTTATTTGACAGCTTCTTCCCCCTCACCATTTGACAACACCTAACACCATTCTTTTTTGAATTTGGCTCCAGCAACAGCTGGTCAGAACTTGCTTTCTGTAGTACATCAACAACAGTTCTACTCTTTCTGTGGTCCATTCAAGATGATCCAGTTACCATCTGGAATGTTACTGTCCTTATCAGCAGTATTGCCTCCCCCACAATCTCCCATCCCAATGATACTATCAATTTGTACATTTTCATTTTGTTTCTTGTTGGAAGGGGGTGATGTAAATGCAACCTCTATGTTAATTCTATTACTATTATTAAAAAAGCCACACCAGTAGCATCAGCACCACTCTCCTCCCCTTTACTTGTTATGCCTTCCTGACCTTATACTTGTACAGAGGGCTACACTTTCTGATGTGCTATTTTCTCCTTGTCACTCTTACAGGATGTGAGCCTGGTTAAGTTTATCATTCACTTATGTATCATGCTGCAATTACTACTGCAATGTTAAGGCAACATTCTTCAGTGAAAAATCATTAGTTTACATAGACTTCTGCTAACACTGTGAGCAACTCATTTGTTAGCTTCCATTTTTTCTTTTCTACTGCTTTTATACATCTATGAATCCCCTACTCAGCTAATGCTTGTGTTGTTCTGCTCTTTTCCTACAGCTGCTTGTGCTGTATTCTACCCTAACCACTACAGCCTAGAAAGCCTACCCTACAAGGATATCCAATATGGGACTCTGCTAAAGCCTGTTGAGGAGCTTTCAAGAGATAGCACCCCCTCAAAACTTAAAGTGTATGTACTGCTGCATTATTGTAACATAAGTGCTACTAGTATTTAAAAGCCTGTGCTTTTCCCCACGCTTGCTAAGCAAGTGGTCTCTCTCTTTACCCCTTAATTATCCACTAAGCTGTACTTTATATGTTTTGCCACTAAGTGGCACTGCTCACCCACTAAAGTATAAAGACCATTTCATTTCCTTTTCTTCTGTTCTCTCTCGAAGCTATTACCCAATCTCTTAGCATATTTTCCCCACTGGCCTGCTATGTCCTGTGCATAGTTCAATTACCTTTCTCCCCCCACACCCCCAAGCCTCGACTCACCTTTGCTGTTTCTACTTACTCCAAGCTCCCACATTTCAGTTACAACTGGCTGATTGGTTTCTGCCAGCCACCTTCTCTCCAGCTCTTCCCACTCAGTTCACCCTATGGGCTCACTCCACTTCCCTACCCTGCCCCCAATTCCCACCCACCCCAATACTCCATTTATTTCAACACCAAACCCCTCCCTCTCTCAATCAACCAATCATCTCCACTCTCCCTCTCTCAATCAACCAATCATCTCCACTCTCTAACCCCTCTTCAACTCCATCTGCCAATCAAAACCACTCCAACCACACCCATCAAAGTCTATATAAACTTCTTTTTGCCTTCATCTGTATACTTATTCTATCTGCCCTACTCATTTTTGCCACTAACATACACATACACACCTCTACCATGACTTGTCGTCTAGCTCAAACATTTCTCACTCCATCTATCTGCATTCTATTCTTACTCCCTTTACACCAAGCTACCTCCTATTATGTTAACTCCACCCCTCCCTTCCTATCCAACCCCCACACTCCCAACCCTCCTCCTCATCCCACTAAAACACATTTCCACAATATATTCGCCTCCCTATTTCAACCCAACCTACTCCTCTACTTCAAATTAAAAGTTTTCCCCCTTCCAACTACATACTACAAACCTAAACTAATTCCTTAATGTCCAGAAATATTAAAGACCAGATCAAAAATGTCACTACCCGTGCTCAATTACCTCTGTTTAGCAGAGGATATGCATCCAAATCCTGCACCAAATACTTCCTCTAGTCCCAACCCCCCTGTTACAAGCAATAAAATCAACCACAAATACCTCAAATTCTTCACCATGTATGCCCAAAGTCTAAGAAACAAAGTAGCCCGCTTTCATACCTGGCTTAACCACAACCTACCCAACATTGTAGCCATCTCAGAAACATGGTTAAAACCCCATATTTGTGACTCTGAAATCCTCCCTTCTGGATTCCAATCCCTGAAACATATGTGCTTAAATAGAAAAGGGGGTGGGGTAGCCTTAATCTACTCTAACTTGCTGTCCATATCTCTCTACCCCAATCCTATTCCTCCATTTAACAATGCAGAACTAGTAATAGGCCTATGAAAACTAAATAACCACAAAAGCATTTGTATCATTGCCCTCTACATCCCCCCTGGTAATAACATCACCACTCTTGAAGAAATCCTCCTCTGGACCACTACCAATATTAAGCTAGAGACATTCATACTTGGAGATGTAAATATCGACTGGAATAAAATCAACAACCCAAATCCCACCATATCCATCAATTTATATAACTATACCCAACTAACTCTATCACCAGACCCAGCAAAACAAACACCCAAGTACCACTCTAGACTGGATCCTAGTATCCCACCCTAATAAGCAAAATAATGGGTATAGTTCCCCATACTAAAGGGGTGGCGTAAGCCACAAAACAATGGGCTAGGCTTGTAAATGCCCTCGGGCAGATAGCCTAGTATGAACCTATGAACCTATGAACCTATAAAGTCATAAACTCTGGCATTATTCCTGACCCTATAGGAGACCACTTGCCGTCTTTCATCCACAGAGCTACCCACTCCACTTCTCACCTACACCGGGTCTATATTACCAGAGCAAAAGTCCTTTTGAGTGAAAGCTAAATACCGACACGTATTGCGTGAACCGTGAGAATACCGAACGCACTAAACTGCAAAATTTTAAATCCCAACTGTCACAGTCGGCCAACCCCACACCCGCTACATACTACCTACTCAAACAAAATAAATAAACCACATACATACACTAGCCAAACCCTACTTCTAACCCTAAAGTAAAGCACCAAAACCCTACGTATAACCCTACACCTAACCCCACATACACAACTATCTATGCACTATCCTTAACTCCTCTCTAACCCTAAGGTCTGTAATTACTGCACACTTCCCCTACGAAAATATAGACAAACAAAATAAATAATCCACATACATACATTTAACAAAACCCTACTTCTAACCCTACACTAAATCTTACATACATTACCTATCTATGCACTTGCCTTAACCCGCACCCTAACCCTAAGGTCCATAACTATCACACACTTACCTTCTGGAGCTATACCACAGATGGGCCAACCATGGTAATTCGACATTTCCAAATTCACGTTTTTTGATGTTTGGTGTAATGCCGGTTCACGCAATACATGTTGATGTTCACAGATTTGCTTAAACGGACTTTCACTCTCATAATAGGGACCCCCTACACCAATATACTCACACATGTAACCTCACAAACTTTAACCCACTACTTTCTCTGATGCCCTAAAACTAACTGGAACCCCCTAAAAACTCTACCACTTGACAATGCCATAGAATTCTTCTACTTAACCTTCTTAAGCATCCTCAACTCCCTAGCTCCACCAAGAACAAAAAAGGTAAAAACCAAGACAGCCCCTTAGCTAACCAAAGACACCAAAAAACGTTTGCTACAAAGAGATAAATCATGGAAAACATGCCATCAAAATAAGCAGCCAGAAACTCTTCTTAAATATAAACAACTCCGCAAACTCGTTAAAAAATAATCAGATAAAAAGTCTTACTATATTAAACTCCAGTCTAACCAATCAAATAACCCCAAACATTCCTGGAATTCCATTAATTCTCTTCTCAAACCAGACACCACAAATAACTCCTGCCCTGACTCCAGCTAATCTGATCCTGAAATAGCCTCCCTATTCAACTCCTTCTTCACCAACTCCATAGCAGAGCTGACCAAGACCTTCCCTAACAACAACCCTTCCCCTCAACCTATCCAATCTTCCACACCCCTACACAACCCTCTGCCCCAACCCCCCCAATATTTGAATTTAAACCCATCTGAACCTCCCACATAAAAAAATACTCTCTAAACTAAAACCATGCTGCAATGTCCCCGACAATATCCCATCTTCCTTACTAAAAATAGCTGCAGACGGTATCGCTCTCCCCATCAGCATGTTGATCAACAGATCCATGCAGGAATCTTATGTGCCCAAATTATAATGTGCTGCCTTTATCCTACCTCTCCATAAAGGGGGCAAAACAGTAGCATCTCTAACTTTTGCCCCATAGCTACCCTCTTCCCCAGTCTCAAAACTCCTAGAAAAATGCATCCACTTACAGCTTATGCCATTCCTAGCCAATCACCAACTAATTACTCCAACCTAACATGGTTTCCGACCTGGCCATAGTACTATTACTGCCTTTCTCTCTCTCTTAGATACAGTAAAGCTTGCCCGTGTCTCTGGAAAAATAGTTTCTACAGTTCTATTTGATCTGTCCAAAGCATTCGATACTATCTCCTACACCCACCTCTTAAACCACCTTTCTAGCCTTCATCTCTCCCAGAATTCTTTATCCTGGTTCTCAAGCTCCCTCTCTGACAGGTCTCAAGTCATGAAATGTGGGAAAGGCACCTCAACCTTCCTTCCTACCCCCACTGGGGTACTCCAGGGATCCATACTTGGTCCAATGTCATTCAACATCTTTATTAATGACTTCCACAAAGCCATACCCAATACCAAAATTGTACAATATGCAGACAATTCAACTTTAGTCTGCTGCACCTCCAACCTCTCAGAGATTCAAACAGTGACCCAAACTGCTTTCTCCTCCACCGAAAAATGGATGCTCCAAAACCACTTCTCACTAAATGCCAACAAATCTAAAATACTATTATTCTCTCTTTCAAAAGCCTCCCCTCTTTATAAAAACTAATTCCAAATTAATAGCCAAAACAATGCTGCCATAGAGGTTGTTCCCTTTGCTAAACTACTTGGGGTAACTATTGATGAACACCTAAAATTCGACACTCACATCCAGCAAAACATTAAGAAAACTCATGCAAAACTTGGTATGCTATACAGAAACATCCACTTTCTTTCACCTCCCACCAGACAAACTCTTGCCACTACCTATCTACTCCCCTCACTAATGTATGGTGCTCCTCTACTAACAAACATATCTGCCTCTCTCTCCTCTAAACTGGAAGTCTGTTATAATAAGATTTTTAAATTTGCCACCAAAGCCAAATTCTCCTCCCATCATTGTACTGCCCTTCATTTGTTAAATTGGCTTGAACTCTCCAACCATCTAGACTATCTCCAAATTACTACAGCCCACAGACTAATTTTTCAACCTACTAAGTGCCTGGCACTAACCAAGATCCTTCAACCTTACACCCCTCTGAGAACTCTGAGATCGATTCACCAAAACCTAATCACTGTCCGCAAAACCCAATCATCCTGCTGGTCAGCTTCTGCTATCCTTTTCATTAGCTAAAAATGGAATTCACTTCCATCCTCACTAAGGACTTGTGAAAGCTTTGAAACCTTTAAAACTCTGCTACACTCCTACCTTTCCTCTAACAGGAAATGCAACTGTTCTCCCCCACATAGCCTAATACTCTTTCTCCCCGCATAGCCTAATACTCTTTCCTCCCCTTAAACTCTTGTCTAACTCTGAGCACAAGCTAACTTAACTTAAATGTAAATATTGTAAATATCACAACTGTACAATTTAAGAATAACCTTTACCACCTTTTTTCTCTCTTTCACGTCTTAATCTTTTCCCCCACTCGCAATTAAGTTTCCACTGCCATCCTAAATTTTAGATACCATATAATCAAGGAATTTATTCCTGTTCTTTAGCTTAAAATAAAATTGTAACCATGATTTCTTTACTATTATTGTATCTGTAACTACATTAAGTAATGCCATCCTAAATATTCTGATACTATGTAACCAAAGAATTTATTTTTGTTCTCTAGCACAAAATGACATTTTAATTGTGTTTTCTTTACTATGATTGTACCTGTGAATACACTATGTAATGCAAAGCTTTTCTCCCCGGGCCTCCACTAAAAACAGGCTCCCTGATCTCAGTGGACCTCCCCGATCATCAAACTGGAAATAAATAAATAAAATAAATAAATTTTGCATCATCCATGAATACATTTTCATTGCCCCCCCAGTTACCTCTAATCTTCTCTAGATTTTGACATTTCACAAAGATATCTTCCTACAATCATCTGGAGCTGCTGGAGCATTTGGTCTTCCTTCTGCCCTAATAACTCATTCATTTCCCCATCTTAATTGCCATAGCACCTGCATCACCCTGTGGTGGTGATCTCCCTTTAAACAGCGATTAGTCTTTCAGTGACCACACTAATTGCTAGAGTAGAGGAAGGCTATAGGTAAGTACCACATAGGCATCATAAATAACTTGCATGGATATTTTTATTAATTTTTGCACATGATTCCCAGGCTCATTCTGCATGTCCAGTGCATATAACCCATAGCCCCATGGTAACTCCATGGCCATAATGCTGTCTTTACACAGGATCAGCCAACATTTCATGTTTCTAGAGTTAGCCTTCTAATCTCAGGCATGGGATGTCCCTGTGGCAAATGACCACACTTCCTCCCCTCTTACATAGGGCAGCCGACCACTTCTTGCTCAGTCTTAGATCTCCCAGCTGGTTTCTCAGGTGCCAGATGTACTCCCTGAATCCCGCTAACCTGTACTTTGGGAGGAATGTGACTTTAAGGCAACTCTTCAGAAAAACAAACAATGATGAATCTCAAACTAGAATTGGATATAGGAAACCAAGTACGTTTGTCCCTGTATGTCATCCGGTTGTCGATGCCTTCGTGCGATTATGTGAAAATGAAGTGGCTGAATATAGACAGCAAAAGGGAAGTAAACATTTCCACAACTTAACTCTAAATGAGAAGAGAGCATTATATGAACTACAGAATATGAAAGACATCATGATCAAACAAGCTGACAAAGGAGGGGCAATTATAGTTACGGATATGTCGTTCTATGATACCAAGATGAAGGAGATTCTAGCGGATATAGCCACTTAAAGGAGGATTGATAAAAGAGAATTGAACACCATTATACATAGTGTACAAGACACACTTTATGACAAGCTCATGAATAGATCGATAAGCAAAGAGCTGTTTGATTTTTTTGAAGTATGTCATCCTACTATACCCAGCATCAATGGAATGCCTAAGATTCTACATGACCCTCCGATGCAACCAGTTGTTTCAGGAAAAAGGATGGATAACTGAACTCCTTTTTATTTTTACAGAATGGGAGTTAAAGAAATTGCTACCTCATGCACCTGCAGTGATCAAGGATTCGGCGGAGTTCTTAAGTAGACTTTACAAGAAACTGCAACAGATGAATACTTGTAAGAATTTATTATTGGTAACTATGGATGTGAACAGTTTGTTCACGTCCATACCCAATGATTTGGGGATTGAAGCAATTAGAGACTTTGGTGTGAAGTACAAAGCAACCAATGATATCCATTTACTATGTAGTCTCTTGGAATTGGTCTTATATAACAATGTGTTTCTGTATGGTAATACTTAATACTGGCAGAAGATGGGGGTAGCGATGGGAACTCCATGCGCAAATAGTTATGCCAATCTGGTCCTGGCAAGATGGGAAGAGCTATGGAAAGTGGATATTAACAACAAATGGAATAATAACATAGTTTTCTATAATCAATTTGTGGATGATGTCTTTCTCTTATGGGATGGTGATTTAACCTCCTTGGAACATTTTGTACAAGTTTTGACCAACACAACTTCATTTTTGAAGTTTGAAGTGACATCTAATACGGAGATAGAATTCTTGGATGCTAAGTTAATGTTAGATTTCACAGGAACCATCAATACTAGAATGTATAGGAAACCTGTATGGCGCAATCATTTACTACACAATACTAGCATGCATCCCAGGCATGTTTTTGACAACATAGTGACTAAACAACTAACTCGAGTGTCTAAGCTCTGCACGAGGGATGAGGATTATAGGGAGGAGCAAATTAAACTTATCAATAACTTTAATAAGAGAGGATACAAAGTCAAAGAGACACAGACCAATGAAGCAGCTACCTTGGAACTATGCTCTCAGAGGGGAAGATCCATTTTCTTGGACCAAGGTGAAATAGGTTAAGATCAAGCAAAAGGAGGTAAAGTCCAATCTGAGATGCCAGTTGACATATAGTACTAACAATGTTGCTATTCGTAATACCATCAGAAAGTTTTGGCCAGTGTTAACATCTGACAACAAAATTAGGGAAATTGTTGGAGATCAACCCAGCTTTTCTTTTAAGAACAGGAAAAACTTAAAAAGACTATTATGTTATAAAACAGAAACTGAAGCTATTTCTGAAGACAGGAGTTTTCAGATGAACAGGAGAGTTGGTACATTCAGATGTGGAAGCTGCAAGGCATGCTGTCATATAAACATGTCAAATACTTTTATACATCCCCTGACTAAAAGGAACTAAGTTTGAAGGATTTGCAAACTGTCGGAGTAAAAACATTATCTATGTGGCAACCTGTAGTCACTGCAAGGCATACTACAATGGGAAAACGAATCAAATGCCCAAGGAATGTATCCTAAAGCACTTATCTGACATAAGAAAAAAGTTACCAACAATGCACTTTATATGCATATTAGTATAAATGACAGTCATTCTTTCAAGTTCATGGCACTAGCTAGGCTTCATGAAACACCAAGAGGTGGGGATTTAGTAAACCGAACAGAAATTGAAGAGATGAAGTGGATAATGAATTTGCAAACATATCAGTCACCAGGTCTGAATGCATTTGTCCCTTTAAAACCTGCACTAAAAGGGAAAGCTCTTCAGCACTCAAAATGACATAATTAAAAGGGTGTGTATGCTGCTATGGTTACTAAATGCATCTAAGTGAGTGAACACTAGGAAATGAAGGTATTTAAGAAGAAGTTTCACTGGCAAACATTTAGGATTTGAAAAAGGTACTATACCGAAAGCGCTTATCCGGTTTATGGGCCAGTGTGTTTATTTTATTTTATAGTATATTTATTAAAGTTTTCAAGCTTTAAGTGTTTTTAAGTGGAATTGGTGGCAGAACCATTTGTTTTTGGAGTTCTACATTTCAATATGCTCTGCCTTTGGTGATGCTGCTACTTTTGCCTAACCTGTACTAAACTCAGGACCACAATCTGTAACTCAGTGGAGCACTCTTATTTCATGAGTATCTACCCAGATAGGGATTTTGAACTATGACATGGGAGGATGGAGGGCCTTACCTTAGAGAAAGCAAAAGCAAAGTGAATATAATTAAGCAGAAGCTGGCATAGGAGCAGGGCCCCCTCAATGGCCAGCAGTAACCAGAGATTCAATAGTACTTTGACTGCTGGAGAGATAGCCAGTGAGGGCGGGTGAATGAATGAATGAATGAATGAATGGATGGCAACCTGTACTGCTTCTAGCTGGGAGAACAGGAGTGATGGCCAGCACCAGGATCTGAAGTTCAACTCCTTCTAAAGAATTCCCTAAAAGAGGCCAAAAAACATGAGGGGGATTACTTGACTATGTCATTGGTAAAATCCTCAGAAGGGATTACCTTCATAAAAATGATGTCTTCCCACCATCTGCTGAATCGACCACAAGCCAGTCCCTAATAGCTCTATGAGAAGTTGTAGGATAATGTAGGCCCAAAGTAAAATATACTCCCATATAAAGCATGACAAGGACCATTCCACTGCTCCTTCTAGACTCTCTATTCTTTGGCAAACACAATGGCAAAAAGCAGTTATTAGGTAGAAAATCAGAAAAATATGGCATAAAGCCCAAGGAAGATGGTGGGTAGAATATGAAACAGGGCTGGGAGGAAGAATATTTTCACTTGGCTGCAGACAGAGTACAACAGGAGAAAGTAGACAGAGGAATTGGAACTCCTTACTGAGATGTTTTCAGATTTTGTGTTGATTAGATTGGTACCACAGCCTACAGGAAGGAGGTGGATGTGTAAATCCACTTCTTTTTGTTCTAAATACAGTACGTTCATCCATTCTGCTGTGCTTGGATCATTTTTGTCATGTGCAAAGACAACTTCAGTTGTGCAGTAATGAAGGAGCCCATTGACTAGATACTGTACCTTAGTAAACATAATTAATGAAAATAGGTGTTCTGAGTGGTACTAAACCAGCTCACAATCTGAAGTTAAGTTTGAAGCTCTTGCAAGCAATATGGCTGCAATTAAGCTCAAAGAGGAAGTCAGTACAATGAAAATCAGTACAATGGAGGTAACTACAAATAAATTCATGTCCAAAATGATTAACTGAAGTTATCTTAACAGAGGAAAGTAAAAGATATTGGACAGAAGATGGCCACATTGTCAAAGAAAACTGGCATGTTGGAAAACAGGACAATACATAACTTAGGTTTGAAAGAGCAGGATGTGATCATCTTAATAATATGCGAATTGCCCCAAGACCCCCATCTGGCATCAAACCTGTACACAATTTTTAATGCGAACAAAGTATAAGAAGACTGTGGCATATAGTATCTACATTTTTGCTTTTAAGACAAAGATATTTTGACGGTTCTATGATTATTCAGAGGTAGATATAGGAGAAGCTTATATTTGCTGAGTAATGCCTATCTCAGTGCAACAGCTGAGGAACACAATAATTTGTTTCATTCCTGGTTTATTTTCCCTGAGAGATTATTAAAAAATAAAAAAAACTTTGAGAATTTACAGCAAGCTGAGTATTCTGCTCATCTGCATAAGCATTTAAAAAACACTATTTCTGAGCCCTAAAGTGTTGCAGTTCTCAGGCAAAAGACACTCGAAATGGACTAATCAAGCCTCTTGCCTTATAGCAAATAAGGGCAGCTGATGATGGTAGAAGGTCAGGGGCAGGCCAGGGAAGATGATCTCCCCAAACTCTGTAACTTTGTAAAATTCTTTGGGAAGATCTCCCAAAATTCCATCACTTTGTATAATTCTTTGGGACGATCTCTCCATTCTCCGTAACATTGTATAATTCTTTGGAATGATCTCCCCAAACTCCGTAACTTTAAACTCTGTGACTTTGTATAATTCTTTGGGATGATCTCCCCAAACTCCATAACTTTATATAATTCTTCAGAATTAGAAATAGGTCTTAATAAAAATCCTTTCCACAATAGTACCTAGGAACTGTTTTTTCAGACCTGTTTTTGAATTGCTTGCATTAAGACTTTTGGCAAAAAAGGAAATCTGAAGAATACTTCATATACAAGGAGGAATGGATAGTCTGAAATAATATTTCATGCAACGGTTTGTCTGTTATACAGGTTTTATAAAAGGTGGCACACATGAATTTTCTCATAATGGTACACTTTGTGGATTCAGAGGGCAAACATTTAACTATATCTTAATGTACCTCAATGCCTCATTTCTTTTTAGGATAAGAATGTGTATTGGTTTGCCAGTTTCAGTCTTAATAACATTTTTGTTGTTTCCTAAAGAAAGATATTTTAACAGCAAGATAATTTACTGTAAACAGACTCATTAGCATTTCCAATATTTCAGTCAGTCCCAAATAAAAGAAGAATTTGCTCCGTTTGGTCCAAATCAGTGATCATATCCTGAATGGTGTTATGTTTCAATGGAACAACAAGCAGGTCTGCCCTGACATCCTCAAGGTAATTCTCTATTTAGGCATGGTGTTGAAGAATTACTCAATGCTGTAGTGCTCATACCTGCATCCATGGTGATGGACACATTTAGCCATATGTTGTCATAAGTGTAATGACTCTAATTTTAGCAGATGATATTTGGTACCACCATATGTTACAGCTAAAAAATGACTGCCAGCTTAGCACAGAGGATTTAGTCTATAAAATGCTAAAGAACTGCATCATATAGTTCAGGGTTTGATTCCTTATCCCCTTTTTTTTTTTTTTTTTTACTGTACAGTTCTGACAAAGTCGCTTAACTAGACATTGTACTCCAGTCACACCTGTAACAAGCTTTTGCCTAGCTGATTTACCTGGTTAATATGATGGATAAAATAAAAATAAAAATTTGAATTTGTCATCTGCCCTGAAACTACCCATTGATAATTAGTATGGACATGGCAGTTTAGTGACTCTGCAGTTATAATCCATAGGTATAGACCCTTCCTATCATATCTTTAAAATATTTAGTTACCCTCTATTGCCAGTGTAGCAAAGTGATCTTTTTGGCAATATTTGCAGTCACATCAACATAAAAGTTTATCTAGTATAGTGCACATAATGTCTGCCTTAACTGCAAATCCTCCAGTTTGAAATTGGACAGAAACAGGTAGAAAGGAGAGGCAATGGCATGGACGGCTGGCTGCAGGGACCAAACTACTACATGGATCTGCTCTGCTAAAGTATTTTTCACAGATGAGGTTGCAGACTCATGGAAGAAAAGATAATGGAAAGAAAACTACATGGGGTGGGGCAAGTGGAACCAGCCTTGGGGACAGGAATGGATCTGAGGTCAAAGTTTAAATATGCAAAAAAAGAAACACCAAGTGGGTAAGGTATCACCAAACAAAGTGAAGACAGTCCAAAAATGAAGAATGAATGGTACTCCATGACAATCGAAGCAGACTCACAAAATAGAAAACTAAAAACGTTTTATTTCACAGAATAAAGTAAGTGCTTTCATGTTTCCATGAACGCTTCATCAGACTCTCAAGTACATTATATAAAAGCTCCATTTAAATACTGATTCTCATTTGAAACAACCAATAAAAATCCTATATAGGAATTCCTAGTTAAAATTTAAAGTGCCAATACTTACATATATCTCCCTGACACATTTAATACCTAGTTAAAAATATTTGGCAACTATAACTCTTGTTAACAGCTTGTATACATATACAGATGAAACAATGATCATTATATAAATCCTTATTTATAGTCTAAAAATCAATGTTTCAGAGCACGGTCTATGAGAAAAGGTTTTAAAGAGACCCTCTCATTCAACCCATGGCCTCTGTCTGCTTGTAATCGAATAATCCATTTTCCTTCGTCTTTCTCAATATAGTTCCCTATGTCTCCTAACCTCTCGGTGGGATTAATTAGCTCTAAAACTAAAAACTTAAAATTAAGTGTTGTATCATTATGAATAACATGTCTAGCTATTGCGTTACCCTCATTCTCTCTACTAATGGTATAAATATGTTCTCTTATTCTCTCTCTCAGGGTCCTCTTCATCTTCCCAACATAAAAACTATTGCATTTTTGACACATAGCTAAATAAACCACATCCCTTGACCTACGATCTGTGTACTGCTGGAACTCCTATTTCAGATATGGATCTGGGTGCATGAAACTGTTTGTATTAGCTATATAGCCACATTGGTTACAGCGGCGACAAGGAGAAGTCCCTTTTCTAGTTGAATGAAGTTCTTTTTTACTACTTTTCTCATAACACAAGATCTGTTTTAATGATTTAGTATTCTTATAATAGACAAAGGACTATTGCTACTTCGAAAGTTACTAGTCTTGTTATTCCCTATAATAACAATAATAGTAGAGTAACACAGATAATTAAAAAGAATTGGGGCATGTTACTGTTAGATGAACATATAAAAGAAGCAGTAGGCACAGGTCCGAGATTTAGTTATAAGAATACTAAATCATTAAAACAGATCTTGTGTTATGAGAAAAGTAGTAAAAAAGAACTTCATTCAACTAGAAAAGGGACTTCTCCTTGTCGCCGCTGTAACCAATGTGGCTATATAGCTAATACAAACAGTTTCATGCACCCAGATACATATCTGAAATAGGAGTTCCAGCAGTACACAGATCGTAGGTCAAGGGATGTGGTTTATTTAGCTATGTGTCAAAAATGCAATAGTTCTTATGTTGGGAAGATGAACAGGACCCTGAGAGAGAGAATAAGAGAACATATTTATGCCATTAGTAGAGAGAATGAGGGTAATGCAATAGCTAGACATGTTATTCATAATGATACAACACTTAATTTTAAGTTTTTAGTTTTAGAGCTAATTAATCCCACCGAGAGGTTAGGAGACATAGGGAACTATATTGAGAAAGAAGAAGGAAAACGGATTATTAGATTACAAGCAGACAGAGGCCATGGGTTGAATGAGAGGGTCTCTTTAAAACCTTTTCTCATAGACCGTGCTCTGAAACATTGATTTTTAGACTATAAATAAGGATTTATATAATGATCATTGTTTCATCTGTATATGTATACAAGCTGTTAACAAGAGTTATAGTTGCCAAATATTTTTAACTAGGTATTAAATGTGTCAGGGAGATATATGTAAGTATTGGCACTTTAAATTTTAACTAGGAATTCCTATATAGGATTTTTATTGGTTGTTTCAAATGAGAATCAGTATTTAAATGGAGCTTTTATATAATGTACTTGAGAGTTTGATGAAGCATTCATGGAAACGTGAAAGCGCTTACTTTATTCTGTGAAATAAAAAGTGTTTAGTTTTCTATTTTGTGGGTCTGCTTCGATTGTCGAGAAGTTTAAATATACTTAAAGTACAAATGAAAGACAAGTGTCTCCTTCTGCCATTAGTTAAGTGCAATTCAGTACTCATCTTCCTAGGATCTATTCTGTACTATGGCATCTATATATGTATAGTTCGTCTTCACATGCATTATACAGCTTCTTATTGTTGTCTAAGTGTTTGATGTTTTCAATCAGCTACTTGAAAATGGTCACATAGAATATCCTTAATATGTGGTAGATGAGAATGGGTAGCCCACGCTTGTGTCTGTGTGGACATGATAAATTCTCAATTCCGTTTTAGGAGTAGATGCCCCAATCAACAGTATAGTTCTCGTTTGTGAGATCTGAAGTGTCTGGAAAAGAAATGACTTCTGGAGGTGACCACAAAGAATCAAAGAGTTCACCACCATCACATATGTCTTTCTGAAATGGACTCTGTAGTATATATATATATATATATATGTGTGTGTGTGTGTGTGTGTGCATGTGTGTGTGTGTGTGGGGTGGGTATTCTTGTGCAAGCACCAGTATACCTCATTAAGTAGTAAGTGAGGTTGCATGCTCAGTAGCTCTAAGTATATGCAATGTAGTGTTATGCTTTGCAAATGCACACCAAAACTGACAATGAGGCCAGTTCATGTGGAAATGATATTTCTCTAATTGGAGAAGGAAGCAAAATTTGTCAGAGAAAGGAAGTGCACGTATGCCTGGCACTCATCCATCATCATAAATATGAATAACAGGGTCATTTCTTCAACAATCATGTACAGTATACTCCCCCTCTTATCCGGTCTCGCTGGCACCAGACCTTAGGCTGGATAAACTAATGGCTGGTTAATCAGAAAAAGCATACAAGATAATATTTTTAGGTTATAAATCAACTAGAATAGCAGGATTTGTGTTAGTATGCATTTTTCTAATGAATATGAAGTCTAAAACTCAAATGTCTGCCATTATTTAGCCCAGAGGAGGTGGAAGTTTTGTTCTTCTCTGTTGTCTTTTGCTAGGACTACATCAGAAATTTGATGGCTGGTTAAGAGGGAGTCTACTGTACGTGATTCAGAATTCGTCTGCAGGTAGATGTTGAGTTTCCTGTAAGAAATTATTCAGCAGTAAGACATCCCCCGGGTGTAGTAGCTACAATGTTGCACTGTAGCTATTAAAGGGGAGCTTGCATACAAAATACAGGAAACTGTAGGCTGTTTCTTTTCTTTTGACATTCAGGGAAAGGCACACAGACAGACTGCAGAAATGAAAAGCACTTGTGGCAGGCTTAAGGACCATACGACAAAAAGAACAGTATGTATAAATATTAGTTGAATGATCACCAGTGAGTTTGATCAAAACACAAAACAGTGAACAAACTCATCTGTGATTACCATTCATCGCAACTAAAATCAACAAAAAAGTGATCCCAAATGTAAACCAACAGGCTATATTTGAAATTATAAATGGAAGAATAAAAATTTTTACTTGGGGCCAAAGCCCCCCATGCCACCAGAAATTAAACATACTAACTCTAGGGTCACACAAACATGAAGAAAAGGGAAAGCCTGGTAATTACCTAACAGCTGATATAATGAAGTTTGTTACATAATGTGACCAACTATACCACTGGAAAAAAACCACCAGCGTTTCAAAACTCGAAATGCAAGTAACGATAATTCGGATATTATCTCACATAGCTGCATTATGTATACCATAAGGACCATTAGTGCAGCATTCATGGGTATAAGTTGGAAAAGTACCATGCAGAGTACCTTTTAGGCTTCATAAATGGGTGGTTCAGTCTAAAGCATTTCCTGCAGGGCTGTTAAGCTTTGTGACTTGAAATTTAACATGCAACATCTAGAAATTGTACAGAAGGATGACAGTGTGGCAGCTTCACATACATCATGGACTGTAATGTTTCTAAAAAAGCAACAGTAGCCACTGATCTACTAGAATGGGATCTAATCTTCCCATTCAGTGATTTATTGTTTTTATCATAACTAGGTTGGTGATGGGCTGGCAACTTGACACCGTAAAACTCCACTGCCAATCATGAGTGGACAGGTGAACTGCTGTGGCGACCCCTAACCAGGAAAAGCCAAAAGAAGAAGAAGATCATCATAACTAAAGCAATGCAAATGGATAACATTTAAAAAGGGTCTGCTTGGTTAATGGATTACCCTATTTTCCAATGGATAACATTTAAAAAGGGTCTGCTTGGTTAATGGATTACCCTATTTTCCAATGGATAACATTTAAAAAGGGTCTGCTTGGTTAATGGATTACCCTTATTTTCCTTTTTCCAATGTTGGTCTGAGACCTAAAGGTGATACCACTGAAACGGTGCTAGACTGTTGATAATATAATTGGCAAATGTTATTTTCTGCAAACAGGAAACCTGGATTGAATTATAATATTAATTTTAAGTGTAAACTTAAGATAACTGCTTTAAATCATTAACTAGCAGATTATTTTTAATCATAATTATTGCTTATTATATAATTTAATTTTTTTTTTTAAGTGTGTGCAAATCATGTGGAGCTTCCACAGGCTGTTTGTTAACAATCACTGTTTCTTAAATAAACTTTACAAGTCACATGTTGGTAGGACAAAAATCCAAACGCTTTTGAAATAAAACACTGTATGTTTAATTTTTGGCAATTTTATTGGGGTATGGCTGCACTAATTTTTTTATTAACTTCAGTATTTTTCTTATCTGTTAAAATTCTGAGTACTGATTTTAAAATTGACCATTTTTGATATTCTAATTAAATCTTGCATGGGTCAGCAACCAGGTTTTACATAAACATCAGTTTTCTGAGTCGATAAAACTGTATTGTTCCTTGGGAGATGGTCAGCATGTGTTTTCCTTGCTTTAAAAGTATAATGAATAACTTTATAAAAAGGGACATGGCTACAGGCTTTTTTTTGGGGGGGTGCAGTTTCTTACTGGACCTTCTCAACTGGTTATTCACATTTATGGATAGAAGCTCTACTATACAGAATTATCATTCTCATGAGATTCTCACAGGCAAGGATGTTTAATCAGGGTTGGCCGGATCGTGGGCATCTTCTTCTTCTGAATCAGTATGGGGTGGTTCCATCGTCCTCATTATTGATTCATAGGTGTTTACTAGGCTAATGACCACAAGGGCCTTTTTAAGCCTAGCCACGCATCCCAAATTTTACAGGTTTTGGTACCCTTGATAAGTGTAAGCAGGGGCTTGGAAGATGAACCATTTGCAGGTTCCCTATGTATATTAGAGCCATAGATGCCAAACTAGGGATGAATTTCCTGTTCCCCATTTAAACTGTCCAAGTTATACTTGAACTGGGTTAGGGAGGAACTCTGCTTCACATGGATGGGGAATCTGTTCCAGAGAAGGGGTAGGCACTGGGATACATACCTGTCTTCTCCAGCTTGTCCTACTTATATCACAGGAAATGTTTAAGTCTTTAAAATGGGTAATTCCGCTGCTGGTTGTTTGGCGATATGCAGGACACCCATCAGACTAGGGTCTGACAATGGCCCATATGGCAGGAATAGATCTCTCCTCAACAGCCTGTAGGAGACAGAATACAGAGATAGGGTCTTCAGGTGGTCTGCATAGGACATTTTACTTGAACCCTGTATTCTTTTAGTGAGGAACCTCTGCGGGGGTTCCATTTGTTGGATATGCCTAGTTAGGTGTATACGATAGGGGGCACTGTACTCAATGACAGGTCTGATGAATACCGAATACTGTGGAACAATGACTTCCTTGGACCTAGATGCCATACCTTTGTTTATAAGCTGTGCAACACAGAATGATTTTCTCACTACTGTAGACATGTGATGGTCTGTGTGTGTGTTCCCAAGTCCCTGACTACTGGGTCAACTCTAAGGAGTGTGTTGCCAATACGATAGTTACCAGGGGTGGATGACTTCTCAAAGAATACTACTGTGCATTCTTGGCATTTAGTTTTAGTCCATGGTTCTGACACCAGTTGTTTGTTTGTGTCAGCCCTTCCTGGAGAACATTTGTGTCAGTGTGTGGGATTCAAGGGCAGCTTTTAATTTGTAAACATATGCAAATTTAGTCAGCCACAGACCACTGTCATTGGCCTTGACTTCAGAGAAGTAAATGCCAAAAAGGAGTGGTCCAAGGACTGATCCCTGAGAGAATCCACTTGTGACTGGCCTCTTTTTAGAGGTGGTCTTCCCATTTTTTAACTTCCTGGGTCCTGATGTGAGCCAGTTGGCTATCCACCATGTGACATATGGGTTTGTACCTAACCTCTTGAGTTTGTCAACAATGCCCAAGTGGGGTACTGTGTGAAACGCCTTGGCCAGGTCAAGTTAGGCAGTGTGAACCATTTTGATAGGCATGATCTGCCCTTGATGAAACCAAATTGGGTTGGGTCCAGTGTCTGGAGGTTTACTATATCATTATTGATCACTTCCATGATAATTCTTTCCATGATTTTGCATATAAGACTAGTGAGAGTTACGAGTCTGTAGTTTCCAGGATTTGCAGATGGCCCACCTTTGTGCAGATGGATGACTGTTGTTGTTCTTCACTCATGAGGCACAGAGACTGTTTGGAGGCTACAGTTAAATAGCAATTCCAGAGGGCCTGATAGGTCATGTTTTATGATATTTAAAAGGCATCCTAAGATATTGTCTTGGCCCACTGATGCAGTGCTCTTGGCCTTAGAGAGAGCATTAAGGACCTGTTCCCTAGTGACAGCAGGGTGAGTTATAAGAGGTCAGAATCCTTACACTACTGGTGTGGGTTCAGCTCTGAAATATGTCACACCCTTTTGAACTAATTCACACATTTCATTAATTACAGAAAATCACATAGGAAACAGGAACTTCAGACATCTAGGGGACTGATGTTTGATCATCGGACACCTGGTTCTTGTACTCCTGCTTGAAAATGAGTATCTGCCCTACCAGTATCCAGTCACTGGAGATCTTCTCCATAACAGACAAAAAGTCAGTGGGAAAAGAGGTAGCAGAAATGTAGATGGTCTCTAGAGGTGAAACTGAACTGGTTCATAAACAACTCATGACATGGGCATCTTGTGGTGGTGTTCAGAGAGAGATTTTCTTTCTAAACACTGTTACCCTAATTCATATATTCATTTTAATGTTTTAAGTGAAGTATTTTGCCGCTAAGATGTTTTCTGTTCTGTCAGCTCCATGCTGAAAGTTTGAGTAGTACTGAGCTGAGAATATATGGCACATACGTCACCTCTCAAAGTATTTGGATGGGTCTGAACTCTAGCATGTTACAGCAGAGAAGCTCAGCTTTGAATAGTAGGCCTGGAATTACCCTTAGAGGTTTTTGAAGATTCCATAGGCTTTATTCTTTAAGTTTTGAGTGAGACTTTCTGCATTTATTTTTTATATAAATACTTCACTTTGCCTGCCTTTTTCATAGACAGACTAGGAGGACTATAAGTAGAATTACCTAATAATTTTGTACACTCCGTATAAGCCTACTGTGTTTTTGATGGCCTAGGAAATGACTGTTATTAATGGTAGTCTGAGCACAATATCTTACAGTTTGCTTTTGTTTTTCACAGAATAAATATTTTTACAAGTGGGACTCTGACAGCTGCAAGATCACTTGCTGGCAACTTTCTCAGGGAATGGCATATATTTGTAAAGCAAGACAAAAAGTCACTTATTTCAGACATAACATTTTTTGTTATAAATACTTGACATAACAGCCGCGGTGGTGCAGTGGTAGCGTTGTTGCCTCACAGCAAGAGGTTCTCCCGTTCCATTCTCGGCTGGAGTGCAGGGAGTGCCTTCTGTGTGGAGTCTGCATGTCCTCCCCACAGTTGGGTGGTGTTCGAAAGACATGGGTAAATGGGCGTGCCTTCGTTGAAGGTTGGACGTCGAGCTGGCACCTCGGCGTTTGTGAAAATCTACTGCCAATCATTAGCGGACCGGAGTTCTGCTGTGGCAACCCCTAACCGAGAAAAAGCTGAAAGACAAACAACAACAACTTGACATTGTTATAAACTGATGTAGACCAAAAGAAAATGACTCATTGAAAAAGCAGAGTGAAGTGACAGTTTACTTCAGGAGACAAAAAGAACGGAGCATAACACACAATGAGCTCAGCTGTCCTATAGTGACTACAGTGTAAGAGTGCAACAATGAATTCCCAGGGATGCCTGACCACAGAAAAAAATCTTGCCATGAGACTGTTGCTTGCTGGGGATGAATTCCATTTCCAAATCATGTTCATGATTTCCTGTAGTGAAGATCTTTATGATGCATGCATTATGAAGCAGCAGGAAATAAGAAAAACTTGTGATGACCAAGTTGGCAGATTATGTTGTTGTAACAGTAAAATGCCAACAAAAAAGGCCATAAGTGGTTGTTATTAATGAGACAGACTTTCAGAAGCATTATAAACTTGCCTATGTTATGATCTGGGGCATAAACAACTTTCATGTAAGAGCAAAAATGAATAACTTAATGACAACATAAGAAAACTTACTGGGTTAACCAGCAAAACGTTAACAACTGTATGCTGAAATAAATACGCATGATTATTTTCTGTTATTTCTGTAAAACCATATTAAAGCAGCTTTCTTTTATTAAGGTACAATAACTTAGGTAATACTTTTTCACATAGCTTGTCATAGACAATCAATGTTGCAAAATAAAACTAAACTTTTTTAAGCTGTTTTGTGAGCTGATATCTGGCAATATATGAAAAAAGAAAATTACTTATCTGAATGTTGTAGGAAAACCTAAACAGTTAAAATATGCATATAACTGAACAAGGGAGTAATTTTAAAATAGTCAACCATATGAAACATACTAAGCTTTTGATACTATAATGGATAATTGGATACTTTATGAAAGAATTTCACAGTATTACTTTTTATTCTATTTTCTATGTCTATTGTCTATATATATATATGTTCAATTACCAGTCTCTCGCTACAGTTTCTAATCAGACTACTGATATGATGAAGTCCGAAGATGAAAGCGATTTTATCACCGACAACATGGAAATCTATACAAAGTACCAAAGGCTATATTATACTTGCTTGGATGTCAGTCACCACAGTGCTACACACACTGGAATGTTTTGGGGAACTAAGAATAAAATTTAAGTTATTTCTTTTTATGAAACTCCTGTATTCTTAGAAGTACTTCTGTTCCAATGACTAGCCAAAGAACTGCTAAATATTTTTTCTGACAAGGAAATAAGCCAGTGAATATGAAATATGCACAACAGTTTTAAGTACTTGTGTAATAATGCAAACTTGGTTTATAGAATGATCTGAATGAGCAACATTCTTCTCTGGACCAATCACAAATCCTTTGCAAATTAAAATGTTACTACCTCACCAATTTCAAATTCCTTTAGACCAAACTCCCCTTTACACTACCATGATGTATCCTAATTTCATATTACTCTCCATTGATTGAACAATATAAACCAAGCCTAGCAGATGTTCTGTTCAGAAAGAGTCTGTAGATCTGAGAAATATAGCAACATACTAGGCATGCGATCACAGGGAACATAAGCTGCCTAGCCATATACACCTTTAATCAGACAAAATTAAAAGTTCTTGCCACTTTTTTCAAGCACTGAATAGTACTCATCTCCCAAATTGAGCAGGGCAGTACATGATAACCCTGGTGTAAATTTGTTTAACCATCCAGTCATCGAGACTAGGCCTTAAAAGGTAGTCAAAGTAACACTTTGATCTGTAGTGGTAACTTATTCCATAGGCTAGGAATATTTTGACTTAGGAGCCTATCTCTTCATCAAGTATTGTGTATTTGTTAGTGTAGATTTACGTCCTTAGTGCAGGTATTTTTAGAGCCACTACTTTTGTAAAAAATAGGACAAATTTCTCGAAAAGCAAGACAAAGACCACACTTTGCCGCAACCAATATGCTACTGAGTATAGGAGATTCATGCTAATTTGTCGGGGAAGTTGAATGATTTAAGACTTTTCTTGATTAGAAATCTTTGGGGCCTTTCCAGGTGAGTGCTATGCTTGGATCTGTACATTCCAAAGGGGCATTGTTTTTAATGATGGGTCTGATAAGGAAAGAGTAGAGTGGTAGGATGACTTTGTTGTATCATGAACACATTCCCTTGGAAACTGGGCCAGGTAGAAGGATTCCTTGACTGTTGTGAAAACATGATGATCAAATGAGAGAAAGCTCTCCACATAAGCACCTAGGTCTCTTATGAGTGCATCTGTCTGAAGAGAATGTTTATAACATTTGAGGTAAGAACAATCTTTCAGCAAAATGCTATTAGGCTGCATTTTTTTCATTTAGTTTGAGACCGTTTTTGATACACCATTTATATGAATAAACACCATTTATATGAATATTCCAGCCCTTGCTGGAGCAGATAAAAGTGCCCACTTTGCCAGTCATCAGCAAATTTGGTCAACCACATTTCCAGGATATTGGGTTGATTCTGCAAAATAAATGTCAAACAGGAGAGGGCATAGAACTGATAACTGTGGCACCCCACTAGTTAAAAATTTATATTCAGAGAGGAACTAGCAACTTTTTAAACATGGAATTGCTGGATAAGCCAATTCACAATCCAGTGGACAACATAAGGGTTTACATTTTGCTTTTCTAATTCTTCAATACCAGCATGTAGAATAATGTCAAGAGAAGCAATGCACAAAATGACCACTATCCACAGCCTCTGAAACCTTTTCAAAGAAGCTTAATAGGCTCTGGAGAGAAGACCTGCCTTTCACAAAACAAAACTGATTAGGGTCGAGATCAGTTATGTTGCCTGTGCCTGCATAAATGAGTTCTGCATTGATACATTCCACGGCTTTGTATACAAGGTTGGTCAGTCTGATGGGCCTGTAATTACCTGCGTCTGTAAAGGGGTTGCCTTCTGTAGGAGAGCCACAGTAACTTTTCTACCGGTATCTGAAAAAAAAACCCTGTAGAGTGGTGGAAGTTAAACAGTTTCAGTAGAGGCTCAGATAGTACATACTTGGTACTGACAAGAATGCAGCCTAGTATCTTGACTGTTCCTCTGGAAATATTAGTTTTAACCTTTGACAGAGATTCTAAGAATTGCTCTATTGTGATTACAGTGGAAAGTAAATTCTCAGGGATAGCTGGGGCAACAAAGTAGGTAGAAGGGGTAAAGTCAACACTAAATATGTCTGCTAATATACTAGCTATATCATTGAGGTCAGAATGGGTGATATTATGAAAGATTTCAGTGCATTGTAGGATGTTATTTCTTAATTTTCTGACACAGAGATTTTTGGTTTCCTTTAGTGTATGCAGCAACCTTAAGTTCATACTCTGCTTACATTGTCTAATAGTGTTTTTAAGTTCTACGCTGGTGTGTTTCAGCATCGTCTCGAGGTAGGAAGAACGGGATTTCTTCCAAAGCTTCATTGTTTTCCTTCTTTTGTTATACAATTTATTAATACGGCAGCTCCACCAGAGAGATTTATTTCTGAATTTACAGTTATATTTAGGGCAGACGAGTGCTGACTTTTCTTTGTAAACTCACATCTGATATTGGCAAAAGCACTCATCTTATGCACACTTGGATGTTTTCTCTGTTGGAATAAAAATTTTTCATGGCTCAAGAAGAAATAAGGCTGTGGAAATCATTTTGAGAAAAGGTACTGGGTAACTCTGATACTCTGGATTACATTTTTCTTAACTTAGTTGTATGCCTGTACTCACATTTGCCTTTGAATTATGTTGGTTCTCAAATACACTTACAGTTTTTCTTACTGCCGTTTACCAGGTGATTCTGTATACAACTGTTTATGTAGCTAATGACACTGACGGGGATATTCTGAGCAAAATACACAATACAGGGAATGATCATGATTTCTACTGCTTGGAAATTTCCGGTTAGGGTTTTAAAGTGATTACCTTTTGGAAGGAAGTCCGTGATTGTAGTTACAAATTGCGAGAGATTGGCCTCTGTGGTCAGAGTTAGGTCTGAAACTTCAGTGGAACCTAAAAAGTAGATTCGACCATTGGTGTCTCAAAGCCTGATAATATATATATCCCCTATATTATTGTTGCAAATGATTGCTGATTTTGACAAGTTAACAGTGAAAACCTGAGATCTTCCAAGATGTGAGGAAAAGTACGACACCTCCTCCAGAACGTTGGGTACAATAATAGGGCACAGTCGTCTATAAATAGTAGAAATTTACTTTTTGTATAGTTGTCCTCCTTATATTTTTGTACCCACTAGACCTGGTATGCTAGTTCCACCATGACCAACAAAAATAATGCTGGGGAGAGGGGACATCCTTGTTTGGTACATCTCTATGTATGCTGCTTCAGATACCCTCCCCATTAATGTTAACTCCAAATGATGTTGAAGAATAGATAGCTCTAATTCAGTTAGTAAAGGGATCTCCAAAGTTGCTATGTTTCAATGCCCAAAACAGAAAAATTTCACTCAGTCAGACTTTTTTTTTTTTTTTTTTTTTTTATCAAAGATGACTATGCCAGCCCTGTTTGTGTGTGAGTAGAAAAGTACCTAGCTCCCACCAAGTGTCTGTTATATCACTCACTTTCACAAAATCATTCTGGTGGTCTTGTATTGATTGGGAAGTAGCTCATACAGGTGTGGAGCTAGAACTTTGCTATTTTTTTATCCACATTGATAAGGGACATTGGTTGAAAATAACCTAACCCTGGAAGATTGTCTGTTACTTTTGGAGTAACTGTGATAACAGATTGTTTATAATCTGGATGGTGATATTTCAATATCTCATGAGCTGAAAACTATTGTTAAAGATTGCAATAGGGCTTCTTGCTCCCATTTACATAGTTAAGCTGGGAAGCCATCTATAGAAAAAAATTACATTTTAATTTATCGAGAGTTATTAAATTCAGGTTAAATTTTGGAATTTTGTGAATGTATGAAGTGTAAAAATTAGTTTGTGCTGAAAAATCTTTATACTACATGAATGACAGCCAGGCCTGCAGTTTAGAAAACGGGGAGCAGTGTGTGTATGTTGGTGGGGGGGTTACCAGTTAAAGAAGTACAAATATTAAATACTTACAGGTTTAAAGAAAAAACAGCATTCACTGACAGATGTCCCTAACAGAAGTAAAAATGCTACTACATATCTATAGAAAAGACAGGTACTTACCTGCCCTTAACGTTCTTCTGCTACAATACCTGTTAAAAATCACAAAAAAAACTTTTCACATACTGATGTACTTCATAAACATTATGCATTCTGTACAGGAATACAGTTCAATGTCAATAAATATAAATGCAAATATATGTTTTTTTTCTAAGCACACATTTAGCTAACAGGCAATTTTAGATAAAGTACAACTTGATAAAGTTATATATATTAAAGGTCTTGGGACTGTAATCAATGACATGACACGTTTACTTTTAAGGAGAATGTCCAAAAATCAGGGACACAGTCTTAAAGCAAGCAGGACTTTATCTAAATCCATGTAAAAGAGAGATCTCAGCACCACGGTAGACCTTTATAAAACATTAATTTTGCCTATTCTGGTGGAGTATATTCCCTCTGTGTGAGCAGCCAAAATCAGGTAAATTATATAGAATATGTGCAGTGGAAATCAATTCCATTTATTAGAAAGTTGACAGTTTCACAGACTGAAATTTTGAAACTATTGCAGGTATCATTTACTACAAGACAAGCTGTTTAGCTTTCATACTTTTAGTGCGGAAATGTACAGAGGAATACTGGAATTAGAAATGCATACAAATATCAGAACGCCAATTTTTGTATTTATGTTAACTTGACATCCAAAAGGGAAGAGAAAAATCAAACGCACTACACATTTAAAATCAAAATGAGTTAACTGAATTGGAGACAGAAAACTTTTCACAATTTCTCAGTTTCTATTCACTTTAAACTTTGCCCATTTCTATCTGGTCTATGGGATGGTATACTGGACTTGAAACATAATAGTGTTTGCATGGCACAGACATTTTTGTATATCACATGTAATCAAACACATGGCAATCCTTTATTTGCTTAAAATACTGCACAATGTGAGTTTTTCTTTTGGATCATTCTACAATAGTATATAATCTTTTTTTTGAATTTATCCAGGGCACATCACTATATGTTGTATTCATGAATTTTAGTTAGAGCACAAAACAGTACAATCGGAGTCTCACATCCAGAAGACACAACAAATATCTGAGTGGTGCCAAGTACTTGTAAAATATTCTGCAGTTTGAGCAAATCTGGAATACCAGTAAACAGACAATAGTCATGGAAATGAATGTTGGTAGTCTTCATTTAGTCTTGCAGAAGTTTTATGAGATTATGTTACAACTAGGACAATTCAGTTCTCAATAGCATTACTAACATTTTCTTTGCTGTTATGCAACTTGATGTTTTTTAACCATGACTTACTTTTCATAGATTCATACGAGGCTAGTTGCCCTTTATGGACCATTTTAAGCCTAGCCAGTTACCCAATTTGTTGAATGTTCTATACTACATGCCTACTGCCTAATTAGTTCCTGCAGATTTTAGCACAAACACTATGTTACAGAACAGATCAATGGACCTTCAGCTATTAGAAAAAAATAACCAGTGGTCATATTACAGGATGTTAAACTGAAATGTAGGTTTTTCAGTTGCATAATAGTTGCTCATTACAAACATAATGAACGTATGCTTTCATGGAAAAACTTATAATACTTCAAGATTAAAGCGGTTTTATATAGCTGTTGCCATAAACCTCTGCTAATTCATTAAGATAAAATGTAAACTCCAGCCAGCACAAAACTTTATGCTAAACTGCAAACTGTGACATATAAAGTGAATGTAAACTTCTTGTCACAAGATGCTGCATGATGTAATAGTAGCACACACACTTCCAGATTTTTCAGGACACTGTGCTGCTTTATGCCGCTACACTCCCAGATACCAACTGCTTGATAGACAGTCCTCAGAGTAAGGAGAACATTTTGGTTTTGCTGGAAAATCAAATAGCTACACTGTCTTTGTAAAACTGTGACTTCAGGCTTAATATGCTGAGGAATGTGAGGCATAACCATCAGCAGAAAACACAGTCTGCAGCTGTTTAATGTATTTTTTAAACAAGAAACATCTTTATTACCTCCAACAGTGGACCTGTAATCAGTGGTGTTCCACAGGGATCACTCCTGGGACCTCTACTGTCTGGAATCTGTTTCTCTGAAGTACAAGCAAAAACTAAAGGTCTGGGGCTGACAAAGTTTGCTGATGACTGCAGTAGGTACGTGACCCCGGTTTATATATAAAATTAAAAAGAATTTAAAACAACAGTTATGTTATCCTAGAATGAGAAGTATAGAAGAGAATACTAGGTATGGGACACACAAATGTGGAAATTGTGCATAGAGGTTCATAGCTTCATAGGTAGGTACTAGGCTGTTGGCCCTGGGGCCTATACAAGCCTAGCCAAAAAGTACCCTGGCTTTCGCCACCCAAGAAAATTATTTTCCTATGCCCCTGTCAAGAAGAACCACAGAAGTGATCCCCGGGGTGAATTTCCTATTTCCCATCCAATCATCAAGATTTTTCTTGAAGAGTGCTAATGAGTAGCTCTGTTTGACATAGATAGGTAGTCTGTTCCAGAGTATGGGAAGTCTCTGAGACAGGAATTTATCCATCCAACATGTTCTGTTTATTGTGGTAACAAGGTTTAGGTCCCTAGAGCGTGTAGCTTGCAGGGATTGGGATTTCTTTAAGTGAAGCATGTCTAACAGCTCTGGGTTTGACATAGCTTTGTATGTTAGGCAGAGATCGCCTCTGAGTAGGCAATATGCGATGGAGTAAAGCTGGAGTTTTTTGAAACGGTCTGCATAAGGCGTCTGTTTGAGGCCAGTAATCCTCTTTACGAGGTATTTTTCAGCCTTTCCAGTTGTTGTAAATGTCTTGTGAGGTACATACCAAAAGGGGCGTTGTACTCTATAATGGGTCTAATGATGGATGAGTAGAGGGGAACAATGACCTCTTTTTTTCTGGATGAGAAACCTTTTGTGATGAGGTGTGCCACATAGAAGGATTTCCTGACCACTGTGGCGATGTGATTATCAAAGGAGAGACTACTGTTCTCCTGTGTCCCAAGGTCTCTTATCACACTTTCAGTGTTAAGTAAACTACCGCCTATGTGGTAGTTCATGGGTACAGAGTTTTTACCAAAGGGGATGACAATGCACTTTTTGGCATTGAGCTTGAGACCATGCCTTTGACACCAGGCATCTGTCTCAGTGAGGCCCTTTTGTAGGATGTCCACATCATTAGGAGTTTCGATTATGGCTCCTAGTTTGCAGTCATCTGCAAATTTAGTTAGCCAAAGACCTTCTGTGTTAGTCTGTACTTCAAAGAAGTAGATACCAAACAGGAGAGGACCCAGGACTGAACCCTGTAGTACTCCACTTGTCTGGTCTGAAGTCTGATTTGGAGCCTGCTACTTTCACAGTGTGGGTTCATGTCAGTAAGCCAGTTGGCAACCCACATTGTGACACAGGGATTTATACCTAGTTTAGTGAGTTTATCTATAATTCCAGAGTGGGGGATGGTGTTGAACGGCTTGGCAAGATCTAGATAGGCTGTGTGAACCACCTTACCCTCATCTATGGCTTTGGTGACTATTTCAAATAAGTCTCTCAGGTTTAGGAGACATGATCTGCCTTTTACAAACCCAAACTGTGTGGGGTCCAGAGTTTGGAGATCTCCAATGTCTTTGTTTATGAGTTCCATGATGATACGTTCCATGGCCTTGCAGACGAGGCTTGTCAGGCTAATGGGGCGGTAATTCCCGGAGTCTGTTGTTGCCCCCCCTTTGTGGAGTGGGATAACTGTCATGGGTGCACCATTCAATGGGCACAAAGCCTGAGGTGAGGCTATGATTGAACATGGTACTTAGGTAGGGTGCCAGTTCATTCTGTAGTTCATGCAGAAGGCAGCCTGGGATGTTGTCAGGTCCCATGGATGGTGTGTTCTTGGCTTTGGAGAGTGAGGTTTTTACCTGTGCAGCCGTGATTACAGGAACTTTGCATTCTTCCAGTATAAGGATGGGCCCTTTAGGGGGTGAGAGTGGGGTAAAGTTAGCACTGAACCTATCTGCCAGGATGTTGGCAATATCAGTTGGTTCTGTATATTTGGTTTCATTGTGCTGTAATTCAGAGCAAATCCGAGTGTTGCCATTGAGATTCTTGACATAGCTATAGAATGCTTTGTGGTTGTCTTTAGAATCAGTGGCAATTTTGTTTTCATAACTAGCTTTGGAGGATTTTATGAGGGATCTCAGCTTCTTACTGAGGCTGACCAAGGAGTTCCTCCAATCATGGGATTTTATTCTTTTTTGCAACAGTTTCTTTCTTCTGTTGTAGAGTTTGTTTATGGCAGAAGACCAACAGATTGGCTTCCTTTTTTTGGAGGATAGCATCTTGGTTTAGTTAGGGATAGCATGATCCATGCACTTTTGTAAGTGCTCATAAAGTGCATTTGTGTAAGATTCAGCAGTCGTACCTCTATTGTCCATCTGCATGGGTGTCGTGAAGTTTGTCACTTCTGTCTTAAGAAGCGTGAAGTTGGCTTTGGAGAAATTTTTACTGTTGTTTTCCTAATGGGGGGTGGGAGCGGGATGTGGATGTCTAGGGTGATTAGCTTGTGGTCAGATCTGACCAATGAGGAGCTGACCTCTGGTGTGGAACACTGGTCACCCATGTTGGTGATGACCAGGTCTAGAATATTGCTGCCCCCTGTGGGGGTGTGGATAAGTTGATCCAAGGCATTGGAATTGATGATTTCCAGAAAACGTTGAGCAAAAGTGTTGGTACATGAGTAGTTTTCCCAGTTAATGGTAGGGTAGTTGAAATCACCCATTATTAGAGTTATTGTACCTTAATATTTTCCAGTGTATCAAGAAAAGAGGAGTGGGAATCCTGGAGCATGTTGGGGGGTGTGTAGTAAGCTACAATCTGGATTGTGGTTTTGCCCAGAGTTAGTTAAACTTGGATAATCTCGGATGCATTATGCTGAGCAACTAGCTTGGAGGTGCGGATATCCTTAATGAATATGGACACGCCTCCACCATTAGTGTTTCGGTCCGGGTTTGGTGGTCGAAAGGTGTGGTATGAATTATAGCCTGGTAATGCAGGGGTGCTCTCTGGAGCTTTGAACCAGGTCTCTGTCACTGCACAGATGTCAATGTTCTCCATTATAAGGAGTGCCTCGAGTGAGTGCATTTTGAGGTTTAGACTTCTAGCATTGAGTATCATTACCCTCAGATTTTGCTTGCTTGTACCTGTTACGGTGGTGAATTTGTCATTTGAACCTTGCCTAAAAAAAAGCACTATAGGGGTGGCAAGAGCCTTTGCCAGTATCCGGAATCCCAAGGGTGACAGGTGCAGGCCATCTCTGGCAAAGCAGCGTGGTCTGTCGATCATGTCATCCCAGGCAGACAGATACTGGATTCCCTTAGAATGACACCAGAAGCTTAGCCAATTTTTAAAGTCAATCATTTTGTCCTTGTACTGTGGTGCCATTCTGGGTGAAGGCAGGATGCTACTTAGGGCTAGGGTCATACTGGCCTGGGCTACAAGATTGGAGAGCTCCTCCATGTCTCTTTTCATTTGTCCAGGGAGGTATGTCTCGGGTCATTCACACCAACATGGACAATGACAGAGTCATATTTGTACTTATTGTGGAGTGACCTGAGTGCGTGCGTTATGTGGCGGATCCTGGCACCTACAGGCAGCTGACAGTAACTTTTTCCTTGTTTAGCCTAGTGAGTGGAACATCAGTGTGCCTGACTATAGAGTCACCTATGACTAGAGTGTTGGGTACGTTACGCCTTATGGGCTATAGTTGAGTGGCACACTGAGTATGTGGGCTATGTGTCATTTGGATTGTGTTGGGGGGTGGAGGTTGCTTGCATTTCTGTTTTGGAGGTCTATGTTGTTTGGGCAGATTTGCACTGAGAGCCTCCACGAATGTAGGTGTGTGTTTGTGCTTCTGTGTGTGTGTTTTGGTGGTATAGGTTTTGAGGAACTATGTGATGAGTGTGGTGCGGTGCAAGTGTTTACCTTCTCCTCTTGACTGTCTAGGCCAGTCTTTGGTGAAGAGAGCTTTGCTTCCAGTTTGGCTATATAATTGCCTCTCTCAAAAGTCATAGTGTTGGGTGGTAGGAGGAGAGTGTTGTCTGTGTACATGAGGCAATTGCTGCATTGTCCCAAGATGCCCAGATTCATCAGGCAAACAGGAGAAAACACCGGGAGCTGACCTTTAGACATGCCTGAATAGGTGCTTATTTATGAAGTACTAAAAACTGTTTTCCTCTAGACAAGTGAGGAAAGTTGAGTGCTGTAGTAATTTGAAACTTATTTAGTGCTTACAATGAGTTATGAACAAGTGCTGAGCTCAAAGAAACAGATGAGTGCTAAAACTAAAAAGCTGGCTAGTTGCAACGGAAATTCTGAAGAACAGACTTTATGGCGCCAGGAATAGTTTAATCCCAGTTAAGTGTGTGGGGGGGGGGGCTTAGGAGCTCACAAACAGTCCTGGACACAGCAAATCCGTATCGGGACAAGACCTGTCACAGGAAAGGGGGGAAGCAAGCTTAGATTTTGTTTTCCAGTGAAGTGGAAATGGAGAAAGCTGGAACAGAAGTTAATTCAACGTTAAGAATTTGAGTGGGTTGGCCTTCACAAATGTTCTCTATTAGATTGAGTGAACTAATGACACTAGACTGGGAGGAGTGTCACAGATCAAATATACAGCATGGGCGGGCAACTGCAAAGCCACCAAGTATAAGAACACACAACACTAGGGAGGGTGGGTGAGAAAAATTACAGTTCCTAGCTGTAGCCACTAAATGAAAGTTTTAAACAGATCAAGGAGCAGACTCGAGAATGCTTTTAACTGTAAACAGACAATTATCAAAAATGCATAGAAAAGCTTGGATAAAGCATTCAAACAGAAAATACAACTCTCAGTATGAAAAAGCAGTTTACAATTAAGTAATGTTAAAACAGCATAAAACAGTACATAAATGCAGTGAAACAATAAACAAGCTTTACAACAGTGCAAAATGTAGAAGATCAACTGTATAGCACAATTATAAGCGTTTCAGAAGTGTAGTTCAGTAAAATAAGTGTAAGAAATAACTTATCCTGCTCTTGGAATTTAAAAGTAATTTCCACTTATGCAATGCAATCCAGAGCCTGAGCAATACAAGCGTATTGTATGTATATAGATGAATCAAGGTTTTTTAAACATCCAGGGACAGGGCATTTGTGGGAACTTAGAGCAACAGCAGACTAACACCCCCAATGTGATTTATGTGGCACATTGTAGGGTGTGTTTCCATTTCCATGTAGGGAAGACAAACCGTTGTCTTACAGAACGGGTTAGAGACTATCTATACTGTACTAGGAGGGGATTGGACCACAGTGCTCTGGCTAAACACACGATGTTGACCAATGAACAACATGTATTTTTGTTTCAGGTGTTATATGTCCAAGCAATGGATAATAGGCTAGGGGGCCATGTCAATCAGAATGTGTGGAACTTCAGTGGATCTTGAGGTTGGGGGTACATAGGGGGCTGGGTCTAAATGACTCTGCCCCCCTTAAACCAGTTTTAAACTCTAGGAAAAATAATTTAGAGTTTAAATCTTATTTTTAATTTAAACAGTAGTTTAAAATGTATATACATATGTATTATTAAATATATTAATGTATATTTTTGTATTATATACATTATGTATTTTGTGTATGGTTACATACGTGTATGAGTGACTTTGAATGCAGAATAGGAGGGTTGATGGTATTCTTTGTAGTTGATTGGCTGTTTCAAAGTCTGAAATGCATATTTAAGTAGGTGCTAATTGATTTTTACTTGTCTGATGAAGCAATGTTGAGCATTGCAAAAGTGTGCACCCACCTTTATTAAAACATTGGATTTTATACATGGTGTGGAGTACTTATCCTCATTCCAGCTACCTTCAGCTTTTGAGGTATTCATTTGTTTTTCTAAGAAGTACAGGTAACTGTCTATCACTAGAATAGGTTTTCCTTTTTGTGACTGTACAGTACAATACCGGTTACCTATCACACCAGGTCCGGTCAGCGCAGCAGAAGCCATAGTTGTATACACAACATGCCATATGCACAGCTAACCTCTGATTATGTATCTTAAGTACTGTCTGCAGTAATGGAATAGTGCAGGTTAATTGAAATACTTTCAACATTTGTAACGTTTACTGATCTTTATTGCTGTATAAGTATGTTATATATTTCAGCAAATGTTTACATTTAGTTTTAATAGTAAAATAGGTCCAGTACTGTGTATAACTACTGCTGGTTGAAGCTGTTACATCAGAAACAGCATTTGGCCAACTATGACACTTTGGTTTTCTTTTGTACACTCATTTAGTGGTTCGTCTTTCAGGAACTTCGTATTTATGTGTCGCTCAAGACATATTCGCTCAATTCATCTTTCATTGTAATAATATATACCCGAACCTATGATCCTATTTAAACCATCACTTACGACTTAAGCAATCATACATTTATATAAATGAAAACAAACCACACTGACGCAATCCTAATTGCAAGCAAGCATTTTACATCACAAACTATACTGACACACTGCCTGATGCAAACATTATACTATTATAAATGAGACTGATGCATGGTGTCAAAGCCATGGTCTCAAGCTAAATGCAAAAAAATGCGAAGTAATCCCCTTTGGAAAAAACAGAGTACCCGCAAACTACAACATAGGAGGTAATCCCCTGAAATCTGAAGAAGAAATAAGGGATCTAGGAACCCAAGTACATAGTCAGCTTTCCTTTGATAACCATGTTGCCAAAGTGGTTAGAAAATCCTTCTATGTGACCCATCTGATCATGAAAGGGTTCGCATCAAGCTCTAAGGATGTAATGGTGCCCCTCTACTCTTCAGTCATCAGACCCATTATTGAGTACAATGCACCAATTGTAATATACCTGGCTAGACATCTCCAGCAGCTGGAGAGACCACAGAGGTACCTAACCAAGAGCATTACTGGCCTCAAACAGTTGCCCTATGCAGCACGATTGAAAAAGCTAAGACTGTTCTCTGTTGCATACCGCCTTCTCAGAGGCGATCTCTGTCTAACGTACAGAGCCATGTCCAAAGCAGAATTGTTGAACATACTCCATCTTAGCAAAACCAAATTTACTCGAGCTACACACTCTAGGGATATAAACCTCAACACAACAATGAATAGAACATGCTAGAAGGATAGATTCCCTTCGCAGAGACTTCCCTTACTATGGAACAGGGTCCCAATCTACATAAGACAGAGCCCCTCACTATCACTGTTCAAGAGGAACCTTGATGAGTGGATGGGTAACAGAAAGTTCACACCAGAGATCACACCAACAGCACTACTAGACAGGGGCCAAGGGTACTAGCTGCTAGTACAAGGGTCTAGGGAACTACTAAAGGGGAGGTGAATACAGCACAACATGGCTGGGCTAATATATGCCTTCGGGCAGATAGCCCAGTACCAACCTATGAACCTATACATTACTTATAATCTACTCAATCATTTTCAGTCAAACATTACATAGCTCATTTATGTCCTGCCTTCTTTTAAACCTCATCTCTACCCTGCATATATTGTTCCCACAATTCCCATTTTTCCTATGTAGTTTGCTCCTACCCTTTTCTAAAGATCCCAATTCCAGTTGTTCTGTTACTGTATTCACTACTTCTAATATAGGTTTAGATTTTGATTTCCATTTTCTAGCAGTTGCTTTTTTGGCAACCACGACAATTAGATGCAGCAAGGCCTTACCATGTCAAGTCAATTACGATTCTGTATCATAGCTCAGAACAATCATCTCCCTCATCACACCAATCCACCCACCCAACATCTCTGACACTGCATCCCACAGGCAATCTTAAAGTCTGCCAACCCACCTCACTCCCAGAAAATATGTTCCAAGTACCTCATTCTTCCCCATCACACCTGAGCAAACGTTTTCTGTAGTTTACTTGGGGTATAAAAACATCTATGTAAACATTTCCAAGCAAAATCCTAAATCTTCTAGATTTTGCTGCAGATTAATGTATTTTTTAATATTAAATAGCATTTTACATGTGAAATTTTTACTTTAATTTCAACATTATAGACTTGTTCATGTTTGAATCACATAACTTGCATGTAAATATCTCTTGGGTATCCCTTATATTATTTAATAAAGGTTTTCTTGAAAGTAAAACTGTCAGAACTCCATAAGGAATAAACATTTTTAATACTAGGTAATTATTTTAATGTCAGAAACTGCAAATCTAAGGGAGTAAACACTGATCACTAAATCAGTTAAAAAATGTGTTAAATCAGTTTGTTTTTGATTTACACCAACGTGGTTATACAAAATGTACGTTACTATAAAAGTTTAAAAAACATTCCAGTCTGTACCACCCCCCCACCCCCAAAGTCAAACTGTTTTGGCAGGGCAGGACTACAATGTTCAAAGGGACCCCAGTGAGGCTTTCTAATATCACACACTGGCTTCCATTACATATAGCCTATAGAGAAGTTCAAGTAAAACTTTCTAGAGCTTGCTGGAGGAATCTGCAATGTTGACAGGTTTATTCACCCGAGAATATGACAAGTCATTGATTTTGGAAACCAAGAAATCTGAAACATATTTATATGGCCATGAGTAATTAATGATTTCTGTCTCAAGATGGATACTGAATGGTGCAACTGTGCACTCTAATTAATATAGGAGTGTTTTAACATATTCTATTGAGAAAATGCAGCATTCCTAGAAAAAATGGAGATACGTGCAGAGAACAAATCTAATTGACTGTACCAAGTCATCTGAAAACTGTGCCTACACTTAATATTTGTATACATTTTTGGTGGCCCACTGCCTGATGACCATCAGCACCTGGTGACCTATTGGCCTATTCATTCCTCAATGGGTGAAGGCCATTCTCAAACTATTCAGTCCTCAACATCCTGGCAGCTAATGAGGCATTTTTATTTATGGAGCCTAACACACTCCACCTTATACTGGTTACACACACACAAATTTACTGCAAAAGACCACTGAAACAGTAGTTATGTTCACAGGTATATACTAATCTAATGACTACCAGGGCCCTTTATAAGCCTAGCTTTGCAATCCAACCCAGTTTTTTCCCTATATATCATGGGTATTTATTATGAGGGGATATGTTAGTTAGGAAGTTTCTAAAGGTTATTGGGGGGGGGGGGTGAGTTTGGACATTACTGTGTGCTTATGTCTATCAAAGACCTGAGGGCCAGACCTGGGGTGAATTTCTGATTCTGCATCTACTGGTCAAGGTTACGCTTAAACAGGATTACAGATGGACTCTGCTTCACATGGATGGAATCCTGTTCTAGAACATGAGGATCCTCTGAGACACATGTTGGTCTCATCAACACGTGTTATTTATATCACAAGCAAAATATAAATCCTTTGATCTAGTGGTTTCAATGCTGCTCATTTTTAGATATGCAAAAGGTCCATCAGAGTTGGAACTGAAGATCCCTAGTATGCCAGAGATAGATCACCTCTCAGTAACCTGTAGGAGATAAGAGCATAAAGACAGGGTTTTAAGGTGATCAGTATATGGCAATGTGTTTATACCCTAGATTTTCCTGGTAAGAAGCCTTTGTGGGCATTCCAACTGCTGCATATGTCTGCTCAGGGACATGTCAAAGGGACATTATACTCAATGATGGTTCTGATAAGGGCTTTACAAAAGAGCACTATGACGTATGTACCAAACAAGATTAAAAATGAAGGATAAAAATTGCAGCTTCTGTGCCCCAGACAGTGAAATTAACTGTCAAATAATATGAAGTTACATATCCACAAATTCAAGAACAACACTGAGACTGACATCATACTAAATGATCTGTCAGTTATGATATGGCAGAACCGTACCAGCTGCAAAAGGAACAGGTTAAAGGAAGCAACATGTACCGACGAAAACAAATATCATATTAAAATAAATATCAAAAGTATGGATACTATTCCAAATTTGTAGAATACAAGGCAATTTAATAATTCAGTACATAGAACTTGACTTAAATATTTCCCCATAAGACTACTTTTCAAGCAAAAGGAAAGAAATGTCCTTACTTAATCACACCAAGAAACAAGTCCAAGGTACCAAGGACTCGAAACCAGCCAGGAGAGTCCATAAACCGATTTTTATAAAGAATAAAACACATGAACGCAGCCACATAAAATTTAGTTTTAAATCTTCATCAGATGTGGATCTAACAGTCAAACTCAGAGTTATATAGCATCCTAACAAGCAACTGACCAATACAAAAAGACAAATTGTTAATACATTATCATAAAACTCATGAATATTCATCACAAACCATGTTAAAAGAACTAAAAGATGTCTTAAAATCAACTTAAAAATGCTGAAATACATTTGAAAATTATCAATATTATAAATTATATAAAAATGTAACTTGCTTCTCTAAAAAAGGTTGACTAAATACTTAAACATTTTTACTTTAAAAGCTGTGTAAATGAATATGTATGTTATGTAAAATACCAGACTCAACAGCAGTAAATGAATGAATGAAATATAAAAATAATCATTTGGCGCCCTCAAGTGGACAAAGTGTAAATCACAGCTAAAAGTATATGTATGTACAAAATACACATACCACAAATTAACTGTGAAGCCTGGGTTTGCTAACGAACATTTTCATAACTTAGCTACCCTTAATTTTAAGAGGGGAACAATGGATACACTTTCATTTAATCCTGGTGGAATGGTAGCCTGTAAAATGATTTGCTACCACAAGTTCTCTACATTCCACTCTCTCTTCCCATTGTCCCCCTCTTGCTACTTTCTTGATTTCTTCCAAGACAAAAAAATATGAATCTAGCATTCATACAAACTAAGGAATGTTTGTAAAAGGCATTTGTTTCCTTTTTATTTGATATATCATAATAACGTTCATATATACGCCTTTTTAATTTACGTTCCATCTTACCCACATAAAAGGACTGACATTTTCCATACAATGCTAGATATTCAAGTCCACTGGATTCACAGTTAAAATAATCATTACTAGTTAAAGTCACATTTCTTCTGTTTAAAAATATTTCTGCACCATTGCTTATATAGTTACATTGTATGCACCGTCCACATTTATAAGTGCCAATTTTTTTTCTAAAATTATTTTGCTTCTGATCATTTTTTAAAACATTTTTCAGATTATGACAGTTCTTATATACAAACCTCAACTCCATTTTTGATATTTTTTCTAAATGTGTGAGGCTAATAAACTTTTTCCATTCTGAGCAAATGATGTTCCTGAGTATACCAGTACTAGCATTGTACTCTAACACCATGGCTTTACTGAACTCATCATTCTGATAATGCTGCTTCTTCTCAGCACATACCCCAGACAGCTGACCCAAAATGGGTTTATATTTGTCTTGTCTACCCTCCTGTACCTGTTTCATGGCGTCATCTAACAGGTCATTTGGGTAGCCTCTTGCACTGAACAGACTTCCGAGGAAAATACATTCATTTTCAAACTCCTGATTATTAGAAGTCATTCTACTAGTCTCATGAGCTGCCCTATTTCAAGGGTGAATTTTATCACCAGATCAAAGGGGTGGCTCTGGGCGCAGCATGTGCGCCCTCTTATGCTAACCTAGTACTTGCTAAATGGGAGGAAAAATATATTTTAAACTCTATGCATAAAGATTGTTGGAGTATTTACAGGAGGGTTTTGGATGATATTTGCATTTTTTGGACCGATGCTAAAAATAAAGTACACACATTTGTAAGATTTTTCAATGATACTACTCACTTTCTCTAATTTACATATAATATTTCTGATAAAAATGTGAACACCTTGACGTAGAAATATACAAAGAAAACCATGGCTTTAGTTCAAAGGTACATAGAAAAAGCACCTATTCTAACTCATTCTTGCATTTTGACAGCGCACATCCCTACCATTATAAGAAGAATATAGTCAAAGGGCAGCTCATGAGACTAGTAGAATGACTTCTAATAATCAGGAGTTTGAAAATGAATGTATTTTCCTCGGAAGTCTGTTCAGTGCAAGAGGCTACCCAAATGACCTGTTAGATGACGCCATGAAACAGGTACAGGAGGGTAGATGAGACAAATTTAAACCCATTTTGGGTCAGCTGTCTGGGGTATGTGCTGAGAAGCAGCAGCATTATCAGAATGATGAGTTCAGTAAAGCCATGGTGTTAGAGTACAATGCTAGTACTGGTATACTCAGGAACATCATTAGCTCAAAATGGAAAAAGTTTATTAGCCTCACACATTTAGAAAAAGTATCAAAAATGGAGATGAGGTTTGTGTACAAGAACTGCCATAATCTGTAAACTGTTATAGAAAATGATAAGAAGCAAAATCATTTTAGAAAAAAAATTGGCACTTATAAATGTGGACGGCACATACAATGTAACTATATAAGCAATGGAGCAGAAATATTTTTAAACAGCAGAAATGTGACTAACTAGCAATGGTTATTTTAACTGTGAAATCAGGTGGACTTGAATATCTAGCGTTTGTGAAAAATGTCAGTCCTTTTATGTGGGTAAGATGGAACGTAAATTAAAAAGGCGTATATATGAACATTATTATGATATATCAAATAAAAAGGAAACAAATGCCCTTTACAAACATTCCTTAGCTTGTATGAATGCTAGATTTATATTTTTTGTCTTGGAAGGAATCAAGAATGTAGCAAGAGGGGGACAATGGGAAGAGAGAGTGGAATGTAGAGAACTTGTGGTAGCAAATCATTTTACAGGCTACCGTTCCACCAGGATTAAATGAAAGTGTATCCATTGCTCCCCTCTTAAAATTAAGGGCAGCTAAGTAAGTTATGAAAATGTTCGTTAGCAAACCCAGGCTTCACAGTTAATTTGTGGTATGTGAATTTTGTACATACATATACTTTTATCTGTGATTTACACTTTGTCCACTTGAGGGCGCCAAATGATTATTTTTATATTTCATTCATTTATTTACTACTGTTGAGTCTGGTATTTTACATAACATACATATTCATTTTCACAGCTTTTAAAGTAAAAATGTTTTAGTATTTAGTCAATCTTTTTTTAGAGAAGCGAGTTACATGTTTATATAATTTATAATTTTCTTCATCCCTGGGCAAATCAACAACAGCAGCAAAACCAACCATCTTTTAATGCTAAATATTAATATTAGAAGTATCAAAAATAAAATACCTGAACTCCAGGCCACAATAGCACACTACTCCCCAGACATAGTTGCTTTAACAGAAATCTGGCTAAATAAAAACATAGCTAACTCAGAATTTCTCCCTACTGGCTACAATATCATTGGACAAGACAGACCACTTCGTAAAGGGGGTGGAACTGCCTTACTCTACAAGTCAAACTTAACTGTCCATCAATTACCAAACTCCTGCCCCTCCCCCAATAATTGGGACATACTTATCTCACAACTTCACCCTAAAAAGGTCATCACCACAATTGTGATCTATATTCCACCTGGTAATACACCTGCTAGCCTTGAAGACTTCTTATCCTGGTGTTCTTCCACATACTCACAAGAAACCCTTATTCTGGGGGACTTCAACCTAGATTGGTTCACCTGTATATCATAACCACCAAGTAATCTAATAAATCTCCATGGCTACCAGCAGCTAGTCCAAATTCCAACTAGGTGTGATAAAAAATCTAAAAGGGAATCCATCCTTGACTGGGTCCTAACTAGCAACCCCACATTGTACCCTCACACAGGCAGTCTCCCAGACACCTTAAGTGACCACAACATAATATACTTTATACGTAGTAGAACAAGCAAATGCAAAACCATAACTATATATCCACTAGAAACACAAAAAAAATTCTCTCCTGAGGTCCTCAACACTTTACTGTGCAACTGTGACTGGACCCCCCCTAAAAACCCTCCCACTTGACCAGGCTGTAGCATATTTCAACAAAACATTTCTACAACACCTAGACACTCTCGCTCCATTGTGCAAAATCAAGGTTAGAACCTCTACAAACCCCTGGCTCAGTAAAGAAACCAAACAAATCCTCAAGTCCAGAGACACTGCCTGGCGTTACTATCAAAAAAACAAAGAAACACAAAGCCTAACTAAGTACCAAGAACTGCGCAACCGTGCAAAAAAATGCATTAGGCTGGACAAAAAATCCTACTACACAACATTACAAACTAAATACCAACACAACCCGTTTTGGAAAAATGTAAACCAGCTGCTAAAATCCACCCAAAAGGCTACCCCCAAACCAACCACCCCTGACACTAAAGTTCCCATCGAAACACAATTCAACTCCCACTTTGTGAACTCAATTCTATCCTTAGTATCACAAGACAGTTCCTTCCCCACTATCCCCCCAACGCAAATAACACTAATACAAGCTTTACCCTAAAAACAGTTTCCACCACTTCAATCAAAAGCATGCTCTCCAAACTAAAAACCTCATCAACAGCAGCCGACCTACTCCCCAGCTATTTCTTGCAACTTACAGCAGATGCTATTGCTATCCCAGTCTCCACTCTCATAAACAGATCAATTGTTGAAAACTATGTGCCCAAACTCTGGAAAATATCCTATGTTACACCCATACATAAAGGCGGGACCTCCACTGAACTTAATAACTACAGACCCATTGCTTTACTCTCCCCCCTGGCCAAAATCCTAGAAAAATGCATCCATACCCAGATGCTAAACTATCTCCTAGACTGCAACATCCTGTCACCTACTCAGCATGGTTTCAGACCTGCCCATAGTACCACTACAGCTCTCCTCTGCTTCACAGACACAGTAAACCATCTCAAAAATGAAGGCCTGCAAGTGTCAACTCTTTTGTTGGATATGTCCAAAGAATGTGACACAGTCTCACACCAAATCCTGCTAAACAAACTAAGCAAATATCATCTATCTGATTCCACTCTTACCTGGTTCCAAAGCTACTTAACTGACAGGTACCAAGCTGTGAAATGGGAAAATTCTCTCTCTCCTCAGCTGCCCATAACTATAGGAGTCCCACAGGGTTCTATCTTAGGACCACTACTATTCACAGTCTTCACAAATGACCTCCACACCTCCACACAGCAAGCATCTATAATTACGTATGCAGATGACACTACCTTAATCTGTGCTGCACAAAACATTCCCACCCTCCTGCAAACAACTCAACTAGCATTCTCCGACGTTGAAAACTACCTTACCAAAGCCCAACTTATCCTCAGTCCAAAGAAAACTCAGCTTATGATTATAACCAGTTCTAACAAAAACACTAACAGTCAATTCACTATCTACTCCACAAATGCTACTCCAATTGCTCCAGTGGCACAGGCTAAGCTATTGGGAATAACCATAGACTCCCACCTAAAATTTGATAGTCATCTGAACTTAACTATTAAAAAAGGACATGCCAAACTGGGGTCACTCTACCGTATCAAACCATTTCTTACCAACAACACAAGATCAGCCATTGCTCGCTCCCAACTTCTATCCACCCTACTCTATGCATCTCCCATTCTGACTAATCTCAACAAAACTGAACTAAGCAAAATGGAAACTTGCTATAACAGAATTGCCCGCTTTGCTGCAAATTGCTCATATAGAACTCATCACTGTACTGCTTTGAGACAGCTCCACTGGCTTGAACTGCCCAACCTCCTAACCTACAATCAGCTCTGCCTCTGTCATTCTATTACCTCCCCAATAAGTGTCCTGTCCTCAAAAACCTAGTACAACATCACTCAGCCAAAAGGCCTCTTAGGTCATCAAGCAAACTTCTACTAGAAGTCACCAACAGCTACAATAGCTTTGGAGATGCACTATATAGTAGTTCGGTGGCTAAAAAATGGAACTCTGTCCCTACTAGCAATCAAAACACATTATCCAAAGCCTCCTTTAAAGACCTCATCAGGCAACATTTCAAGCAAAGTTGGCAGTGCCATGATTGCTCCCCAGGCTAGTGAAAGCGGATAACATATACATACTAAATCTAGAGCAATTGATAATTGTTTTTCAATCTTACTCACAAACACTGGCTAATCTACAATGTATGTACTGTACCTGTGTACTATGTATGTATTCTACCTACATTCCAAAGTTCAGCTGTACACCACAAATCTATTACTTACCTTTATTTTTAAAATTAATATTTTTTGATTGTTCTCTCCACTGTAACTGTTTGTGCCGTATACCACTGTAAAAACATGTCTCTTGTAATTTGTGTGTATACTGATTATGTCTAAATAACTAAATGTGTCTGTAATTTTTCTTTGAGGAGCTTTTCTCCCCGGGCCTCTGCTGAAAAAGGGCCTTTTCGGCTCAGTCAGACACCCCCGGTTAACAAATGTAAAATAAAATAATAAAATAAAATAACATTGATAATTTTCAAATGTATTTCAGCATTTTTAAGTTGATTTTAAGTAGTCTTTTAGTTCTTTTAACATGGTTTGTGATGAATATTCATGAGTTTTATGATAATGATGTCTTAACAATTTGTCTATTTGTACTGTTTATTAAGATGCTATATAACTCTGAGTTTGACTGTTAGATCCACATCTGATGAAGTTTTAAAATGAAAATGCTATATTTTATGTGGCTGCGTTCATGTGTTTTATTCTTTATTAAAATCAGTTTATGAACTCTCCTAGCTGGTTTTGACTCCTTACTTAATCATGTTACCAAAATAGTGTTGCTCAAACTTCAAATACATGTCAAAGGTTCATAGGTAAGGAATAGCTTAGCTGTCTTTGTAGGTCATTTTAAGCCTTGCCAATTTCCCTCAGAAGTGAGAATTAAACCCTGTACTTTGTGTCTGTTTGGCAAACACCTCGACCATTATACCAAACCTCAACCCCAATTAAATGTCTTGCTCATTGTTGCACAGTAAGCAAATGAAGACTGAGAGAATCAAACCCTGTTCCACAGGAACTACAACTCACAGCCTTAACTCTCAGAGTACCAACTACCAGGTAATAAGAAAACAAATTTAAACAATCCAGAAACGGTTGTTATTGTGTCTTTCGGCTTTTCCTGGTTAGGGGTCGCTACAGCGGAACTCTGGTCCAATGATTAGCAGTAGATTTTTACGTGCTGAGTTGCCGGCCCTGACGCACAACCTTCAATGAAGGTACGCCCATTCACGCATGTCACCACACAGAAGACGCTCTAGCTGAGAATCGAACAGGACAACGTCTTACTGTGAGGCAACCATGCTACCAATCCAGAAACAGTAATATTCCAAATAAACAGACTATATCAAGACACAGTTAAACAAGCACCCCAAAAATCAAATCTAAAACTCCATCAGTCCATATAATTTTTGTATATACTTTTAAATGCTATAAACAAGAGTTTTCCAGTTTGTCAACATACATACAGAATACCCTGGGTACAGATACGTGTAGTCTGAGAGGCAGAAGTAAATCTTATTAAACAAGATATGTTTCTCCTTTATTCCTGCTTCACCTTTAAAACACTGTAGAACACAATCTTTCCATATGATGGTAAACATCCTTTACCAGTTAAGGGAATATTTGAAACTGTGATTAAAGCAAAAAGTAATGAAATTAAGTTCAGAATATATGTAATGAAAACAAATGGAAGTGGTCTGTGGTACTTCATTGCTGCAGAAAACAAGCCTGGTTAATATAACAAATTTGGTAGTCAACAATCCAAAAGAAAATGCAGAAAGCTTGTAAGACAAGTATTTTGAAATAAACACCTACATATAATCCTTACAAGTACTCCATAAGAATGAAACAAGAGAGAGAAAAATAGTTGTTAAAACATATCTCATGGAAATGTATAAAAAAGGAAGTAAAATACAATATATTTCATGTCAGAACTCCAGGTAAAAACTCCAAATCTGGCAGAAGAATATAATACATTATTGGACTTAATGCAGTTTCTTGGATTTTAACTGTAGGAGAAATATAGTCAGGAAACACTAATGGCATAGTACATCAACAAGTAAAGACATACTAGATAAATTCATGGCAGTAAATCAAGGATGTTATGCAAAATGCTTCCATCTTTAAGAAAAAGCCTAAATGCTAACATAAGCTTATGGTTTTGAACTATGGTAAATTCATCCTGAAAGGAATCAGTCTTACCTCAGTTATAAAATAAACTAAAGCCTTGAAAACTGCATAAAACACATCAATGGAGATCAAGAAAAGTCTGAGGGAGACAAAGAAATGGCTGCAGATATTGACAGGTATACAACAACTGTGATTTAAGGCTGCTTAATATGTTGTGCAAATGTAGAGAGTAGAACTGCAGTACTCTGGAACCAGAGTTCAGTGTTGCCAGCACAGCCATGAACAAATATTTGTGCAAATTTATATAGTAATTTGTCTACAGGTAAAGCTAAGTTGGTTATAACTGACAATTACAGTAGATCTCCAAATATTATTATTCCAGTCACGGAAAAAGCAGTTTACATTTTTGGCATACTCTGTTTTGAGAAGTGATACTGCTCCTGACTTATTGTGTAGCTGTTTGCAGAGTTTGCCAAATACCTAGGATTTAAGCATTGAAAGGTAACAATTTAGTGGTCCTGGGCTAAAGAGTTTATTACAGAGATTATGTGCATGCTGGAGAATGGTAGAAGAACTACAAAAATAATGAACATACCCCTGAAGCAATATAATAAGACCTTTTGCAAAGTGAATATAGGACAACTCCACACACTACCACAGACATTTCTCCCCAAATCTTATTAAAGTTTAATTTCAGAAATAAAATGCCCTTCATTTACTTGTACTAAAGTGCTGATCAAATAAAAATAAAACCCTATAAATAAAGCAAAAATGAAAAATGATGCTGCATGGGCAATACACTGTAGTCAGCATAACTTTAGAATTGAAAACTATGTACTGGTAAAACAATTAAGTTCCTCAAAGTGCACTCCATGTTTTCTAAAGAACCTTACTGTATAACAAAACATCAAGGTTTCACAATTACCAGTAGTAAAAATTGACATAGTTACCAGACTGTGGTTATTTTTAGAAAGTTTATTATTAACTGCAATAGTCAGAATTTTAGTTTGTCAAGATTCTCACTGATCTGTTATTAATAAACTCACTAGTCAGAGATTTACTTATAATAAAAAAAACTTTTTAAAAGCCAGACTATATATGTTATTAGATGCGACTGTTAGAAACTGACCATATTTTAAATATGTGAATAATACAGGTTTGCCTCTCAGAAGCTATTATTTTGACATAGCACTGTCATTTTGGCAGCTGGAGTTTACTTTGATCTTCCTTCTTCTTTCAGCTTTTCCCAGTTAGGGGTCGCCACAGCAGATCATCTGTCCGCTCATGATTGGCAGTGGAGTTTTACAGTGTCGAGTTGCCAGCCCAGCACCCAACCTTCCACAGAAGGTACACACACACACACACACACACACACACACGCACTCACACCTAGGGCCAATTTAGAGTGTCCAATCCATCTACAGCATGTCTTTGGGATGTGGGAGGAAACTGAAGAACCCGGAGGGAACCCACACTACCACAGGGAGGACTTTTCCTTATAAAGCCATACCTAGTTATGTGGACATACCTTATTAAGTAAATAAACAGAGTCCATGCAAGGAATCCCAGTCACTTACTGTATAGGTCCGGTATAGAAAGAGTGTCTATTGTTTGCAATAAGCCGCAATTTAATAGAAGAATAAGGAGATATGAAGGTAAGAGGAAAGGGGTCACATGACTCAGGGACATGCTTGTGCATGCAGGGGCAGACAACTGAAGCGGTTGATGGGGAAATGTTTCATCTGGAGGCAAGGAAGTGCTTGTGCATACCCAGGCAGATTACTGAAGGGGTTGTTGTGGGAAATATTAATTTTAATGTCAATGGCATGCTTGTGCCTACATACGCATATCGCTGAAGGAATCGGTGGAGGAAGTGTTTAATTTTGGTGCTTGTGCATACCTGGACAAACTACTGAAGGGATAGCTGGGGTCAAGTTTGTGGATTGCAACTCAGATATGAAAGACAAAGCACTGCATTTAACAAGGGATGTGCGTTCAGTGTGGGTAGTGGGCTATGAATTACAAGAGCACCTCATTAGCATACACCTCTTTACAAAATTGTTCACTTGTATCTCATATACTTAAGGCATTGTGCATTTAGTGTAAATGGCCTGAATGCATTTTGCCTTTGCTACCATTATTTGCAGATATCAGTATCACATTTGCTCAAATGACTTTGACTACCAGCCTTACTCTTGATTTATCATTTTAACAACTATTTCATTTGTGTTTGTTGTTACACTGTATGCTATTATTTTAACAAGTACAAAATGTCAACACACGCACACACACACACATACATACACAAGTATTTCAGGAGGCTATGTAGGACTTCAGATTGGCTATCCTTTTTGTTCAGGCATGGGTCACTTTTTGCTGTTCATATGCTACAACACAAGTCTTTAATTTGTAGCTATGGAGCCAGGTGTGACATTTTGCCATGTGCATTTGTGACAATTTAAAAGCACAGCTTAACTAACAGCAGCATTGTTAAAGCATTGTTTAGCTTAAAAGCTACAGTGATAGCAGTTTACAAGTAAACTGCTTTTTGTCATCAGTAAACAGTTTGTGGCTATTAAAAATCAAACTGCTTACTTTTCACTATTCAGCGATTTTTTTTTTACAAAGCGGTTACATTCATTATCGCTCTCAAGAGCTGGAGTAGCGAATAAACGTTTAATTTTGGCTCCTTATCTCTTTGGTTGTCTATCCCTGGTCTACAGTCATGTACTAGATATGTTATTAAAACGTTTATTGTTAATTTTACTTAATATAAAATAACGTTAAACTCGTTAATGCATTCACTAATTTTTTTTTTCATACCTGCTTCCTCTGTTCAGAGTCATGGTGAGCTGAAGATTATCCCAGAACACTGAAGAGAAGAACGGAGGAACAGTACCCATGAAATACATAGTGCAAGCACAACATCTACACCCATAAGGGCAACTTACAGGGTCACCAGTTCACCTACTGGCATGTTCTTGGGGTGTGGGAAGAAACCAGATACTCTGGGAGGATCTGCAGACTTCTCATGGTTGGTATCCAACCAGAAACTGAAGTAGAAAACACAGCAGTCAGAGACTGCACTGCTAACTGTTACACACTATGCACTACAATACAATATATCATAATAAATCATTTGATAAACACACTATGTCAAGAGAGGCTGAAGCACAAATGAGAAAGGCAAGCTACTGTTCTGAAGAAGTGCAGATATTCCACCTGCAGAAATTAGCCCCCTGTGACAGGGACACAATAGCATTCCAGTTATACATCCAGTTTATCAGTATATTAATCATAAATTCCCCAGGTAATAAAAGAAACACGAGTGACAGTTAATAGAATGAGAATACAATCTTTTGTCTTCCTTCCCTTTTCAAAAATATTAATGCACTTCAAGTTAAGGTATTCATGATATAGGTGGGAGTTAAGTAGTTTTATTTTAATAGAAAACATTAATTTAAATGAAATAAAATGCTGCAATAACTCAGTGTTACATTTAGGAGAGAAAGTTTGGTTGTTGGTGAATACAGGCAGATTGGGGGAAGACAGATGAGAACGGAGTATACTTATTGATGTTAGACGATGCATGGCGCAGTTGTAAAGTAAATAACGAAATAAATAAAAAAGTAGATGAAAAGCTTTCTTAGAACTGCAGAGAATCGGTGGACTGGGGACCTAAATGTACTTGATAAGTAGAGTACATTAGCCGATGTTACAACAGGACTGGAGATATTCTATATGCCCATATGGACCTGCCTTCTGCAACTTAGAATGAAACCGTAATAGTAAAATAACAATTACATTCTTATAGGGATGACAACACAATTTCATATTTGTCAGGGGTAGTTTGAAAAGAGGCAACCACTGATCAATTTAGTTTTCAATCAGCTTATGCACAGAGCAGAGCTAATGAAAAGTGAATACGCTGACTTCAGGAGAGCAGTACATGGTAAAATAGGCAGGTATCTCAGACTAGAAGTGTTGGCATTCATAGCTGCACAGCCCCAGAGTGAAACAACTGTGGCAACAAAACAGATGGGAAAACACTGTGGTTTTAAAAACAGGTAGCTTTGAAGTTTAGAATGAAGCATTATTCATCCATTTTCAGTTCAGATTTCATCTTCTTATACCATAAATGCAATGCTAAATTATAGGATATGTGGCATGAAGGCACACAACATGTCTCAAGCCATCCTTAGGCCTAACAGACTGCAGTCATACATGTTGGCTTTTTCAACATCATTATTTATTATTACATTGTTTGTAAGTTCAGTATGATAGTGGAATACTACATATGTTGTAAACTCAAGCAGTTATGAAAAGTTAAGAAAAGCTTCAGTAACCTATCAGTCTATAAAGCCTAAATTTGTAATTCTGTAGCTGTGCAGGGAAAACTGGTGTCAGATTCCAATGGGAAACATAAAAGCTAGTGCCAGTCAAAGGATATGCACAGCAGATGTAGCAGGAAACTTTAGAACAGAACTTGGAACCAACATGACAACAGCACAGCCGTTGTCCAAAGTTGTCCAAAGCAGGTTTATGTTAAGCCACGACCAGAACATATCAACAAAATATGCTACCCAGTAAGTAAAACAGACAGAGCCATTCCTGGAAAACACAAGTAAGGGTTATTAAAGCTAAGCAAGAAATAAACTCAGCCAAGACTGGAAGAAATGGTACATATACTACTGTTCTAAATGGAGCCAAATTGTAAATGAACTATAGACCTTATGATGCTGATGAAATGATATTGAAGAGATCATGGTGATACAAACATTTTGTATAAGGAGTCCTGAGGTACAATTCAATAAAATTCTGTAATTAACTGAAAGCTGTATCCATTCTATGAACTCAGTAAATATAAACTCATATTACTGGACAGAGCATAATTCACACTAAAAGTCTGGTTCCTAGGTGGCATTTTTGAATTTATTCATTTAAAAAAACATTTCATGGACTTTTTAAGAAGTCCATGAAATGTTTCAGTATTGCTTTAATCAAATGAGGATAGTAAACAGACAACAAAGATGGCAAGGTATATTTAAGAAGTCAGAAAGATGCTATCAACAGAAAATCCATTGCCTACAGTGTGGCTACATGTTGCTTCTGTCTTACCCTTTCTATTTCTGTTCGTCAGTCTGACTCAGGCAGTTCTCTTCTGAAAAATTGTGCTTGACAACATTTCAGATATTTCTTCACTGGAGAACAAAGATCACAAAGCTAACCAACTCTATTTTTTTACATTATTTTTTGCATGACATCTATGCTGAAATACTAACTGACCACAATATCAGATGGCAGTATATTGAAGCTCACATCATCAAATCAAATCTGCTTTTCACAGAAATGCCGTTAAAACAAAAAAAAAAAAAAAATTTATTGTGGGCTTGCTCCCGGATGCCTCACGCACCCTAATTATAAATACCAATTCTAATCACTCCACAGTGGAAAAAGGGCAAATAGGCAAACACTTGATCTCAAGAAATACCAGCATTTCAGTGAAAAGCCAGTTTGATTATGTGAGCTTTGATATACTACCATTCAATATTGTAGTCGGTCAATATATATCAACATTGAACCTTTTTGTATCACACCTGGCCAACAAGCCTCCCCCTCAATCAGACAATACAATTTCTGAGGGGAGCCTTCCATCTAGGCAGCCACTAGGGTGCTTTGTGCTCTAACCGTCATCCCGGCAATAAGAGATTGTTTCCATTTATGACCTAACCCTGCCACTAGTGGTGGTGTGAGTAGTTGATTTACTGCAAGGGCTACAACCAATCTCCTTTCCCTGTGCATGTGTGTTTCCCTTGTAAAGATATGGACTACCATCACCAGGTGGGGAAATGTCTAGTTATTTGCTCAGGGGCATACTGTAGCTCATGGTGTTTATTTCTGCTTGGCATGGGTTATATGAGCATAGACTTTGCAGGTCTCTTAGGAAAAAAGGCTTGTTCAGACAAGCCATTATATATAGAGGGAGTCCAACACTGCTGTGCACTATGTACAAGTCAGTGCAGCTTTTTTCTTCCCCTTTTTGATATAAAGCTTGTTTCTCACTGCTCAGGGCTTTCCATACTTCTGAGAAACTGTTGAATAAAAGACTCTCAGTGGACATAGCTCTGTGTGGGTTGTAGCAGACATCCTAGATCCAAGCAAATACAGCCAATAATGAAGCTCTGTGACTTCAGAACCTGTAGCAAATCACATTTCTCTTCATCATACGACTCTGAGCTACAGGCCAATGAATCCAGGTAGGAAAACTGTAATTAGTATACAAACAGGGGAGCAGAGCAGGGAAAGCAATACTTAATCAGTGGAAGAGCTGTAACAATGTATCAGATGCAAGAACTGGGGGGGGGGGGCACAGCATGTAATAGTAGCAAATGCAGCAAACAGAAAGGCACTAGAAAGCAACTTTAAGCAGGCAAATGATAAAGCAGAATACAAGATTCTAACAGCAAAGCTAGAACGTAAACAACTGTAGAAGCACAAATCCTGCAAAAAAATCCAAACTATAGTTTAAGGCAGTAGGCCAGGCAGAGATTTTCTATAATCACTACTTATGGAAAAATGTAGTAATTAATGACTTAATGAGGCTCAGATCCTGCATTAGTTCACAATTCTCCCACAACTGCAAATGAAACTGCAAGACTAAGGTCCCAGACTAGTTCAAGAACAAACAGTTAACTTTTATAAGCAATTCTGCTTATGGAGACAGAAGTACAGAAGTACAGTATGATGTATACATGGTATTCAGTTATTGCAATAATTCACAATTCCCTCACAACTGCAAACGAAACTACAAGACTAAGGTACCAGAACAAGTTAAAAATAAAAACAGATTGTTGGCTAAAACACTGAAAACTGTAGAAAAGTACAAAAATGAGCATCACCACACAGGCAAGTATACGTGCAACTGCAATAGTGAAGCAGAATTCAAATAAAAGCTTTTTTTTCTTCTATTTTTGATGAAAAGGTATTTCTCACATTTCAGTGCTATCCACACTTCTCAGAGTCTTGCATAAAAGACACAATAAAAGTGATAATACTTTTAAGGACAGATTACATTGAGGTGGTTTTTGACTTTGGTTTTACATTTTTTTCAATCACAATGAAGGCCAAAATGAATTGTTGGTTGAGTAATATGTATTAAAGACTTGTAACTGATATATATTACTTGACTGGTGGAAATGAGAAAGCAGAACAGTAAGCCCCTATTGCCAGCTAAATAAATCAGGAAGATAAAACATGACACTCACAAGATGGATGGGTTGGTATCTCTACTTCCATATAATGTAAAAGTACTTGGTGGTGGATGGCATTACAATCACTGCATTTGCAGAAGCCATGTGTTTAAGGCACGACCAAACGCTATTGCTAAACCCATGCAAATGTAAGTACTAAGTGAACATATTCTGCTCGCTGAGAATAATATGACATGTAGCAAAATGGCTATTAAAAAACAATGCTTCTTGCACTTACATAGGCCTCCAGAAAAGGATTTATAGGTTGATTCCAATGTTGGGAACATCACAACATAGTGTGCTGCCTCAGACTGGGCACCGAAAGTGAGAGGGAATGGTGTGCAGCTCCTGAATATTGAAGAGTTGGACCATCTTCTTTGGGGGGGGGGGGGTGGAGAAGGAGGAGGCGGATTAATGAATCCTTCCATTGTTGTAACACTTCTGATGAAGAAGAAAAACAAGATATCCATTTGGGACATCTGCAGACGAAAGGAGGAGGAAGTCAAGTGGAGGCCACTATGGTTGGCTTAGAAAAGGAAGTAGTATTTTTATAAGAAGCACATTGTTACTTAAATTACAGGGTCATATTTCTTTCAACAAACATGAGGATTTAGTGTAAAAAACAACAATGAACTATTTGCTAACTAATAAATAAAACAATGCAGAAATAAAGACAGAATTTCATCACTCCAACACAACTTGTAAGATTTAGCCAAGGAAGTGATTTTATTTTTCTGCATATTCTCTCTAAGGTAATCCTTCCATAATCCTTCCAGTTGCATGAGCTGTCATGGCGTACCAAAGAAAACACATACTGAATTTGACATATATGCTGCCTCCAAACTTGGATGCAGCCCAACACCTTTGTAAATTCTAGACCATATCCTTTCTTCTTGTTCAGAAGACACCTGCAATAACAACTGGAAATATATTTATACATTAGTAGATACTTATAACACACAGTCTCTCTCTCTCTCTCTCTCTGTCTCTCTAGATGAATGCTTCCAGGAGAATGCCAGTGTAGCTAACAGCATTCTAAATGAAGCTAAACAATGCATTTCATTTACAGTGTACTGAGTTTCTGTTTATCTGATAACCACTAGAGTTAACTAGCCCAGAGGACTATTTACAGTTATGCACAGGGCTCAAGATAAGATGCAAAGAGTTTTGCAAGCAAATGCAATGTGATTACTATACAGTATTACAGATGTAGGATTCGGCATGCATGAGTGCCACGTATGTATCCGTGTATGCTATGAATGTCAGATAATCTTACAAATAATGTCACAGAATGGTTTATCATCAGAAACACATTTCTGTACAAGAAAAACTAGTAATTTTTATTGGTAGGCTGGCTAAACACAATAATATGTCATTTAAGTAACACAAACATTTAGTTCTAACGTCAAATTCAGGACTGCAGATTTCAGTTCCCTGAAAAGATGTGCTGTAGGTCTAATGATTCCACATGGGATATATTCAGCTTGAGGCTGAGACAGAGAAGCTGAGCATAAAAATATCAGCCTTGGTGAGGTTGACTACAGCTAGAAAATATGCTACACTTCTCCCAACTACCTGCCCAATCCCAATTTACGAAAGAAATAATGCATTAATCCAGGTCAAACTGAATAAATACAAAGCATTGTTTATTAGTAGGATTGCAACACTGGTATAGGAAACACACACACACACACACACACACACACACACACACACACACACACACACACACACAGCAGAACAGTACATCCGTCAAATAACCTTCTGTCACTCTTCCATATTATTGATTTTGAACTCTGTAAGGGAACATTTTTGCACACCTCAGACAAGTAAGTATGCAGATGTGATGCTCAGTGCTCATTGTCACCGAGATCCATTCCCTTCAATGCTCAGCTAATAATACAACATATACCTTTCAGCCTAGATGTGTGCCTGAGATGTACATATATGTTATGATACCTTTGCAAAGACAATAATTCATATAAATGCTAATAAACTGTTAATCTTAGTTTTAATAACTAAAAAAATAATCATTTTTATGTACTGCCACTTGTACCTGTGGCATCTGGCAGTGCTCTGCATTAGCAGCCATCAGCATCCATGGCATAAGGCATACTTATCTATTACAATCAGTATCCACAGCATTTGGTAATACCATCTGTCTACATTCACAACGGTCCACAGGAACTGCACCATCATCTGTCTGACACAGCACCCAGTGTCTAGAACTGCTCATTTACAGGCACAAGTACTTTGACACTGTTCAGCCACAAAGGTTTTTATACTGTTACGATTATGTGGCTCGCTTACATGTGATACCATTCCTGCCATTTGATATGGGTCCTGTAATAAAACCAGTTTGCTAGTCTCACTGTTGCACTGCTCAATTTTCAACCCCTATACCACCACTTCTGATTCTCAAACCATTCCATGGATCTGATTTCAGATCCATTATACCAGATTGTGAGCAGTTCAGGTAATAAACTATGAGCAACTTGTGTTCTTCAGACCTGGAAGTGATTCCTAGAGCTTCTACATCAAATCACCTGACTGGATTCTGAACATAGCACAACTGTGAATAACATATTTACAAAGAACTAAAATAAAGGAGGGAAAGAAGACATCTTTGTGTCCGTGTAATGATTAATGTTTCCAAGTAACAGACTAGAGTGAGATGAATGTCATATTAAGAAAATTAAGGACTCTGCACGGGAGATCTCAGCAGTACAAGTCCATGTCCAGTGTTGAATACTGTAGGCCTATGATATGCCTATGTTAATACGAGTACCAAAGGAGAGGAACAATGTCTCCACAGGCTGGTATAAAGTGGAGAAGATGAAGCAGTAGCACCAAAAAAGCCACAAATACTCAGACATCTGGGAGTTATTAAAATCCAATGGAAAAAAGCACAGTTCACAGATGTATTTCCATATCTAAGTGTAACAATGACTCCGAAGGAACTATGATAAAAGCTACAGTGTATTCTTTTTTTCCACCCTCCTACTGCCATTCTTTGACAAATTCAGTCCATTCTCAAAACTTTTCATAACATTACAACTTCAACCAAAATGTTTAATGGTCAAAAGCTGGCTCCACTGTACAAATGGATAAAACCCTGACACTTACTAAGAAAAACAACAAACAAAATGGTCACAAAAGGCTGTTGGATGCCTGTGTTACTATATTAGGCCATGGGGCTTAATCCAAACATTTACCTATGTAAAAGTAAGACAAAACATATTACTTCTACATATACAATGATCTGTGTATTTTTACACCCCCTCCCTACCTCAAGCCAAGATTACAGCCTATTAACTTAAACATGTTTTTGTCCAGCCTTGCTTATCTTTTTACATTGTAGTGACTACATTTCTTAAAACTAAAAAGGAAAAAAAGGTTCTTGTTCACTTTAGTATCTATCAAAAACAGCAATAATTGAAAACACTATTAAATATAACATGGGATTTATATTACATTATGAAATGTATATAAATACTGTTAAGAACAAAAATTGTTTTACTTACAATTACCTCTTTCCCCTTTCTCTTAGTGTCCTTGCAAACATAAATGACATGAAATGGGGCATATGCTTTTTAGTACCCCACAAGTTTAACACAGCCAATGAAAGTCCAGTCGTTTTACAGCCATATTTCAAAATGTGATTGACGTTTTCTAATCTCACATTTATTCACTAATATCAGTACTGCTGGTCGTCTTCATGTTCATCTTCATTTCCCAACTCCGGACTCCAGTTCAAGTCCAAGGTACCTTGATTCTTCTAGTCAACTCCTGTGCTTTTTATCTATCTCTCGTGCATTTTCCTTTGGAGCATTGGAAAAGGTTTCACTGGCTAAGTCTTTGTATGAGCGTTATTATTAGAAGAATGAGAAGCACAGTCCCCCTCCTACTTGATGGCTTATTTTTTTGTTGGACAAATATTTGTACTTCCTCCTTAGCCTGTTCTGCATCAAATAACTTTGATCCTTCAGGAAAAATATTATGAAGACAGGTGGATACAGCAACTTGATTAATTTCACACTTGCCTCTCGACAATCCCTGATTGTGGAGGTAAATTTCCTTCTCTTCTGTCTGGTGTACAGTATATATTTTACAAAAACACTCTACTGTCTTCAGTTTTTAATATTCTTCCCTTCTGCCATAGTTTTGCCAGGATCAACTCTTTTTGCTGACATGATTGTATGGTTACTAATGCAGGTCTTGGCTGCTTTTTCATAGCCAGGTTTGGGGCATACACTCCATGTGCCCTTTCAATTAACAAATCATGCGGTGAAATACCAGTCCAGTTGCTTACTTGTGCTTTCATAAAAATTAGCAGTCTGTTTCTTCCAGTTATTCCGGTACAGCAGAAAATCTCAGGTTTTGTCCATGTGCTCCATCCTCTAACTCTACCATTTTTTGAAACATCTCTTATTTAGCAGTCTCACACTCATACGGCCAATTCTTCACTTTAGTCTCTGATGTTTGCAGTTTTATTAGGGCATATGAATAGCTGTTTAAACCTTGTTATTTGAGCTGATAAACTCCTTCAATGTTTCATTCACTTTAATTAGCTCTGGGCACTTTTAATTTATTTTTCCTCTAGACTACTGGAAGCAATTTCTTGCACCACACATCTGGAGCCTGAACTGCTTTTTGATGAACAGCTGCCAGATTCTTCCCAGTCTGTATTTTCACTTCACCTTTTCTAGGTGATTTTCTTTCAGGCTCTCCAGATTTCTTTTTTGCTGGCATCCAAGAAGTGTACTTATTAAAACTGGCAGTGTTTTTGCCCCTTATCTCTAAATTTCTGTTTTTACACTGTGAAAGCTGAAATTAAGCTGCTGTTCAGAGTGCAACCACCTTAGAAGTCCTATCTGTTCAGTATTTGTCAATCCACACTACTTCAGGGCTACCAGCAGATTACAAACTTCTATTATACAATAAAAGTTCATTTGTAATCAAAAATGTACAAGGTAATATGACACAGCAATTAATGTGCCTGCTGTAAACTGAACATTATTCACACACAGTAGATCAGAAGTACCAGTGATTAACAGAAAACCTTGCTGATGCTAAAAATGAAAACTCTGTTTTCTCCTTTACTAAGTGGAAAAAACAGCCAAAAAAACTCTGAATCATAACATCCTTGCGGGTAGTGCAAAATATTTAAAAAAAAAGTCATGCAATGGACTCACAGGACATCAAAAGTAACAGTTATCCTAACATAAACATCTTGATCCATGCACATTCCTATCATCCCTAATAAAGTGGATAGAAGTTTACTTAGTCAAATATACTGTGCAAGCCTCAGCACTCCGCCCTAGGCATGCAAAGTATATTAGGAAACTGTTTTCCAGGAAGTCAAGAAGGCAAGAAAAATGGAACAGAGCAGTAAATAAATTCTAAAATACATTATTTAAAATGTTAACTTTTTTTATTTTTAATAATGCCATTACATAATAGCAATAATCCATGGCTACGTATAAATAACATTTGTTTATTAATGTTTGACTTTTTTGGCTGGTCACTCAGCTTCTTCATCATGACCAAGCCATACCAGTTGTGAGTAAACCAAGCATTATTTACACACTGCCAAGGATTGTTGCTAAATGATACACAAGCTGGTAATTTATTTATTTTTATATATTTATTTGTTTGTTTATTAATTTACTTACGTCTAATTGATAACTGGGATAGTCCAGCTAAACCATATCAGCCCCTTTTCACCAAAGGCCATGGAGAAAAGCTCCACATTACAGTTATAAAACAAATACAAACTAATGTCAAACATTTAGAAAGGCATTTTCTATTAAAGTATCAAATGTCATTTTAAAAATACAGAGGTGTATATTCAGAAACAATGACCTCTTGTGCCACAGAAAAGCACACAAAGCCTCTCTGATTCACAGACCACACTAATACCATGAAGCAGGACCACAAAGACACCTTTATGCAGTCTTGCTCCACAGTATACCACCCACCAATCCCTTCCCTATGCTAATAAGCCCACACACTCCCAACTGTATTCTAGTAACAGAAAATACAACAGCAAACAACAAAAACTTATGTAGTTGCAGTGAACCCACCCTCTCCCCTGTTAGTATGGCGCTCAGCACACGATGATGCGTAATGTACTATTACTGCCACACAGGGAGAGCTCCCTAAATCTTTGTTGCATGGCAGGAAAATCCCACTGGGAATGGAGTTCTCTGCAGTATTTGCAAACATGCCAAGACACAGGGTCTTGTTTCCCTCCCATGATGCTGGTGAGCTCTCACCAAATGGAGGAGGCACAGCATCAACCTCTCTCTCATTATCATAGCATGGCAATGATCCCCAATGCTGTTGGCATATAGTATGACTGATTCATTAATAAATCACAGATGCAACTACTTGCTAAGGCAAGCTGTGCAGCAATATCAGGCTACACAGAGCTACTTCAAATCCCAAGCACAGGAAGGCCTGGTACACATTAGCATACCAGGCGGTTCTGTACATCTTCTAAGAAAATGTGTGTCTCTGCATCTCTGGAGTGGGTTGTATTTCAGTTCATTGAATTATGGTAGTTGCTGGTGGAATATTAAGGGTAGTACACACAAGGCATGCATACTACTGTGCACTATCATCTTACTGAATACTAGGGAACGTTTTTAATATTTACGACAAATAACATCACTGCATAGATATAACTACTTAGCATTAAATATTTACAGACGTGCATGAGTATGAGGCGACGAGATGCAAAATACATATGTGGTTACCATAGTGATAAGAAAGACATAGTCAAATATAGAATGTTAAAACATAACCTAGTTTTGCCATAACTATATTTTTTATGCTCAGCAGTATAACACCTCCCCACCTGTGCATCCTCCTATTATAGTTACTTCTGACATCACCAAACTTAGTTCAAGTCATAAGTCAGTCAGGCCCCTGTTTTAGTCTACTGGCTTTAAGAGAATGGGCTTTGACAAATTACCCTTTGGAAGACTGAACAAATATCTGCTGGAGTACTGTACTGTAGCACCTTTATGGTAGCGTATGTATATGAGCATCTATCACACAAAGTACAAACACAAAAGCAGAAACGCTACAAAAGCTACCCTTTGAGCAGGTCAGTGGGCTGTTTTACTTGGATAGGGTCTAATGAAGATGATAGATGCTTTGTAAAGATAACAGTACTGCAAAAACCAAGCATCTGTTATTAAACAATGCAGCTCATTTGATGCAAAGCTGATAGCACTGAAACAGATATAAAATACTAACAGAATATGCGTCATAATTAAACTGGATAAGATCCAGTCAGTCAACAATCCAGTAATAGTAAAGACAGTGCAAAAACTAGAGGGGACAACAGCATTTTAGATTTGGAATTATTATGTGACAAATCAGGAACACTGAGTAGAGAAAGCTGACAAATGCATACATGTGCATACTTTACAGAATTTCAAAAAGATAACATTTTCATAACATATATTGCCCAGACATATGTGCTAATGTGTCTGTGTACTGGTTGCCAGAATTTATTTGTGAAACCAAAATCAGCTAGTGTAAACAGCCAATAAATATTATAGCAATAACCCACGCCTGGGTGTGGGTAATGCTGGATTTACCCACGGATGGCATGGTTTGGTCCCGAGGGCAAAGCCCGATGGACCAAACAAAGCCAACCGTGGGTAAATACAGCATTACCCACACCCAGAAGTGGGTTATTGCTATATATGACATTATTTAAGAAAAGAAACTATTACTTTTCTTAAATAATGGCATAGTATAATGCCTGTTTACTGCCCTTCGGCAGATGTCTGGCATCCACGGCAGTTCTGATGTACTGCGCGCCTGCGCAGTACATCAGAGCTGTGGGCAAAAGCAACGGAGAAAGGAAGATCTCCGTTGCTTTTTTTTTACTGTTTTTGCTATGTTAAATGGATTTAACATAGTGAGACAGTTTTAAAATAAGCAACGGAGATGTCCGTTGCTTATTTTAAAACTGTCTCGCTATGTTAAACCCATTTAACATAGCGAAACAGTAAAAAAAGCAATGGAGATCTTGCTTTCTCCATTGCTTTTTTTTTAAAACCTGTCGCGCTATGTTAAATGGGTTTAGCATAGCGAGACAGCTTTAAAATAAGCAACGGAGATCTCCGTTGCTTATTTTAAAGCTGTCTCGCTATGTTAAACCCATTTAACATAGCGAGACAGTGTTTTAAAAGTAAAGTTATACTAATGGAAAAAAGTCCGGGTGACCGGACCTTTTTCCATTAGTATAACTCGATTTACAATGTGCACGCTGGCCAATCAACGTGCACGTTTTGGGGGGGTCATGGTATAATGGAGAATACAACTGTTGCTACTAAACCATTGCATACATTGTACAATAGTAACAGTGGGGGACTTAGATATAACAGTATGTTTAAGATCAATATTTAGGCAAAGAATCTGACACAGAATACCATGCAATTAGAACAGAGTAGAAATAAATAAGACATGCAAGGAGATTATGGATTAATCTGACAGATTTAATTGTTAAAAAATATAAGAAAGGCATGGCAGATTTTTAGCATATCTGAAATATAACTGTAGAAACAGTAACCTGATCTCTACCACGATGCAGTAATGTATCACTTGAAATGCTTTTAAATATCCAAAAGGCAGTTGAATAAATAGCACAATTGTGGTTAAAAGTCCATGAAGCAGCCAAATAAACGTAGCATAAATATAAAAAACTCCTTTAATCCATAAAATCCATAAAACAGTGGGTAACGGTAAGCGCTTTCGCGTGGGTGCAACCACGCTTCCTCAGACAAAGAAAAAACCCCACATACACTGTTTAAATATCATCAGTTAAAAGCTTAATTGGCTCAATTAAGCTATTTATCAATGAACACTTTAAAGAAAAAGAGCAATCCAGCTAGCATCTATATAGCATACTTATAGTATAGATTTAAAACACTAGGCAAATTGTTCCAAATCGTGCATGACTACTAACATTCAGATCCAGTAAACGTTTCCAATATCATGTCATTTGTAAACACTAGCTTACAATAACTAAATTACAATGACCAAAACTAGATGCAGGAGTAAATGTCAACTGCAAGTTGACGTAAAACTGAAATCAGTTAAGATACTGCTAAAACATTTATTCTTTTCAGTCTCCAAGTCCAGCTTTGTGAAGCTAAATTCCGGATCACTGGCAGTAAAGTAAAGATTTCAGTAAGGAGAAAACATTTCTACAACAGATACCTTGGATTAGCAGACATATAATTTTAGTTAGTCAAAAGTAACAAATTAGCGGCAGTAAAATGTTTCCAAAAGCCGATAACTTAAGGCGCAGCTGAAGTCAAAGTCACTTTTACAAATCTAACTGCTGAACTGTAAATATATACAATGTAAGCTAAATAAGCTAACAAACTGACAAAACATGAGCTTGCTGACTGACTAAAACCTTATGCATAAAACATTTGAATAAAACTATAATTACGGCATACCACTGCAGAATATAATTTCAATGCTGTTAAAGGCGGAATTTTATAGTGCAACCGCCACTTAAACTGAGCCTGTTTTCTCAAAACTACTTACTAACGTCCGGCAATAAAATGTTTCCAAAAGCCGACAACTTAAAGCGCAGCTGAAGTCAAGGTCACTTTTACAAATCTAACTGCTAAACAATAAATATAAACAATGTAAGTTAAATAAGCTAACAAACTGACTAAACATAAGCTTGCTGGCTGACTAAAAACCTTATGCATAAAACATTTGAATAGAACTATAATTACGGTATACCACTGCAGAATATAATTTCAATGCTGTTAATGGCGGAAGTTTATAGTGCAACCGCCACTTAAACTGAGCATGTTTCCTCAAAACTATTTACTAACGTCCGGAAAAGGAGTTAAGCAATAAATCCAAAGTAATAAGTGGCAGATAAATAATGATTGAAATGAAATATAAAAACACCTGACTCATAATTTGTACCTAAAAAGTTTTTTTACCTAAAAAATTTTTGATGTATATATAAATTTTTTAAAACTAAATGATATATTATTATTGTGATGTGAAGATTATACATATATGTATACTAAAGATATAAAATATCATTGTATAAAGTAGTAAAAAAATATAATAAAGTAAAAAATGAAAAAGAATTGTTAAAAATGCTTCATGGATAGTATATGTACAAACTTGAATGAACATAAAATTTGTATAAATGAATGAATAAGGTTAAAATCAATAACTGTAAATTCTAAAGCCTAACTATGAACTATATAACTATTGAATAATATATAACATATAATAAGATATATCATATATAAAACTTATAAATTTTAAGTAGATTAAATTATTTCTCTTTCTTTAATATAACTTATAACAACAAAATTTATGTTTAAAATTATATTTGAATTATTTATATTTAAATTATTTATATTTAAAATATCCAAATTATTTGAATTATTTAAGGTAATATCTATGGCTATTGTCTATTAATACCATTATAGCCTATAAAGATCAAAAGATCTATATGTATATATATAATAAAAACGTATATATACATGTATATGTCTAATAAAAAATTTTTTTAAAAAGTTTATATACTGATGACTATAACTTTCCAATTTTAGGGTAGTATGTAAAAAATGTATATAAAAGGATGTGCAAAAATACAATAAAACAAGATATATGAAGATATAAACTATTTAACAAAAAACATATATAAATATAAATATATACAAATTAATTCATTTGTCAGCTATGAATAATATTCAAATTTGTTTATTAAAGAGTATGAAAATCTGTAAGAAATATATAGACATGTTATAAAGTATTATAGACTACCAGTTATACAACATTTACCATTATTTTAACGTTTCCTAATGTTCAGAATAGGCTTAATGGACACAAAAGTGTTGAGACCAGGAAAATTATGCGCATTAAACTTCAATATCCACCTAAGTTCTGCTAAGGCTAAACTATTAGAGTCATCTCCCCCTCTAACATTTAAATGCACCAATTCTAATACTCTAAATACAAATGTATGGTCTCTATGGTCTTTTACATGTTGTGCTAAGGCATTTGTATCTGATACTTTCTTAATTTCATATAAGTGATTATAGATACGATCAGCTAGCCTTCTTTTCGTGAGGCCTATATAGAAAGCAGTGCATTTTGTACATGTAGCTAAGTAGACCAGATTTTTTGAGCTACAAGTAGCTGGTGTATTAAAACAAAAGGTAAAATCCAAGGAAGGATGAGTAAATATTACATCAGTGCAGATGTTAATGCATCTATTACATTTGCCACAAGGAACTGTTCCTGTATTCAATGTAGTGTCTCTCAGTATTGATTTATTATCCTTACACAATAACTGCTTCATATTGGGGCAGTTTTTATAAACAAAGGTGGGATGGATACCTACTAAACTAGATATTAACGTATCAGTTATTAAAATGTTCCAATTTCTGCAAATGACTCTTTCCAGACTCTTTACATCACTGGTGTACTTCGTGATATATGGAATCCTAGATAGTTTTCCTGAACTTTTAGGCCTGTAAAAGTTGGGCTTCTTAGGTGAATATAAGTCTAACTCTGATGGATACAAAATTTCATTTTTAATAGTGTCAACTAGTTTAGAATCATAACCTCTATTAATAAAAAGAAGTTCCATTTTATTGATTTCTTGTTCAAGGGTTACTCTGTCATGACACAATCTTGTCAATCTAATGAACTGACTCTTGACAATGCCAGGAAATGTGTGCCTTGGGTGCATACTATTGAATTGAAGTAGTGTATTTGCCCAAGTTGGCTTTCTAAAGATGGAAGAAACTACTTTACCATGTTCGTTAATAGTCAAAGAGACATCCAAGAAATTTACATTTTCCTTAGAGGCTTCCATTGTGAACCTTAAATATGTGGTAGTTGTTTCTAACAACTGCAAGAATGGTTTAAACTCAGCTAAAGTACCTTCCCAAATTAAAAGGACGTCATCCACAAACCGTCTGTAGAATATAACCTTTTCAAATAAAGTGTTATTGAAAAGGAATTCCTTTTCCCAGTTTAATACTACCAGGTTTGCGTAGGTATTTGCACATGGGGTGCCCATGGCTACACCCCATGTTTGCAAATATGATTGACCATCAAAATTGAAGATATTATTATTTAGTACTAAGTCGAGTAGTTGACAAATCAAAATTATTTTATCATTTGAAAAATTAGTATCTCTGACTAATAGTTCTCTTATAGCCTCCAGACCCAAGTCATTGGGAATGGAGGTAAAGAGATTTTTTACGTCAAGAGTTATAAGCAGATACTCCTTATTCATGATGTCAAGAGTCAAACTATTCAGATTATCTAACAAATGATAAGTGTCTTTTAAAATAGTTGAGACTCCATCCACTATGGGCCTGAGAAATTTCTCTAAGACAGTCGAGATTGTAGCAGTAACCCAATTGCTACCTGAAACAATAGGCCTAAGAGGTAAAGGTTTAACTTGTTTATGTATTTTGGGTAGGCCTTTTATTATTGTCTGTTATATCTATTATATCTGAAATGTAAAATGAACACTGGTGAATCAAGATTCATAACTTGAAAACATATATGCAAGCATAAAGAAAAGATAATCTGGATTGTTAAAAATAAATTAATAAGTATAATGTATTTGAAAACACTGAACGGTAATAGGGTTCCTATAGTTAAAAAAAAGTGATGTATGCACTTGGGGGAAGGGAAACAGTGAGGCATAAACATGAAGCCATCTTAACTTTGAACTGTCATACATTATTGGAAATATCACTCATTGTACACTTCAAGAACACATGCATTACAGGGAAGGAAGCAAAAATTCCATAAAGCTCAACTGAAGTTAAAAATACATGTATTACAATTTATGATTCTCTGTAATCAAGAAATGTATAAACACTAATACATTTAATATCATTGCCTTTTGTTTGGAAGTATAGATCTCTGAATCTGTGTGTATCACATATTTTGTCTACCCGTTGCACACCATACTGCACA
>NC_056749.1:594920342-594977842 GCF_019279795.1 Protopterus annectens
TACAGAACAAAAGACATAAATATTAACAACTCAAACAATATTTCTATATCTGTCTACCTACCTATCTGTATACAAGTGCAAGGCCTGAATACAAATCACCTTAAATGGTATTATAGGCAAGAGCCTCTGTACAATAACATTAGATTAAACTGACATGCCTACAAAGTACATAAATTAACATGTTACAAGGAAGACGTCTGAGGCAGTAACACGTCTTTTAAAACGTATCTGAAAAAGAACATGGAAAATTAGCTATACTAATTGGTATTTCAACATACGATTCAGACATTCATAAGAGATTTTAAATCTGATTAAAGGTGTATTTATAAATGCCAGTATAAGGGAAGATAATAGTTCTAAAGTTGTTGCTTACAGGTGCCTGAAAATTAAACAAAATGATCTGTAGATGTTTGTAAAATGTTGTATAATGTTTCTTGTTCTGACATACTAATAATCAGAGACCTTAATACATAGTATGATTGTTTATTAAACAGTTTGGCAGTGTCATTCCAACAGGTTCAGACACTGAATGAGAGGTGATTTCTTGGCAATTGCCAACACAACTTGGGTGTAACAAGTGCCATTTTCATGACAAAACTAATAAAACTTGAACATTTTGTTTTGCTAATTCCATTTGAAAGGGGACTGTGCCTCCTTCACCCCCACCCCCAATTTCGAGTATTGTCACACTAAGTGTGTATCACAACAGATAATGAGTTAACCACCAGTGTGCATCTGACACTGGTCATTTCATATTTATTTGGGCCGTGTTTTGAATAAAAAGTTTCTGTAAATTTTTTTTCAAATCATGTCCCAAGTAAATTTAGAATATCCCTCAGTGATGTCAAGTGCTGTTCCACAGACTATGGATGCATTTCACAATTTTCACTGAGCTGATGTCACTAAGGTTAAAGATCACGTTTAACTTTCAGTGGCATCAATGTAGAGAAAACAAATTTAATGAGTGCTGGAATTTAATGAATGGTAGAGGAAAAGCAATCGCCAATCGGGTAAAAATGTTAATTGGCACTGTATGCATCCCACAGGATGGTACTAATAGACAAGTCTCACAGTAAAACAATAGACTAAGAAAAAAATAGCTTGTGTGGTGGCAGCCCTGCCAATGTCCGCATTACATGTGTACATTTACTTTTGACTTGGTAGCATTGCAGAGTTACTCCATAAATGACTTATTTGCAAGTCTGTAAACAGAGAAGTGCACAATTACAAACTGCAGAAAACAGTAACTGGGTAACCAAAAAGTTAGCTAATTGTGTTATTGCTAAGCTTCTATTTCACAGTATATACTGGGAATCTAAGAAGAAATGAGAGTTCACAGTTCTTGAAACAAAGTACCAACATATCAAAATCAGGCTATTAAATGACATAAAACAAATAATATAAAAAACTATTAGCAGGCATGAATGTCACTAACTAACTAAAACAGCCTAATGTAACCATATAAGTTTCTATTCTAGACCACACATAATGAGAGGTCAAGTGTTTTTCATTATATCATAACAACCACTTATTTATTAAGTTGTATGAGCAGATTTCATAGGTCAAAAATGTTCTATACATCATGTGTGTGCCTTATGCCTTACATTGTTATATTCAATAGAAGAAAGCAGCTGTGCTATAGGCTAATGAAAATGTAGCCAGTCTAAAAGCCAAATCCATTTAGTGACACAAGTCAAGCTTAAAATAAAGGGCAGCTGTTTCAGCAAGCTATGATTATATTCCTGAAGAAGAGATTTAACTATGCTCTTACATTACTTAGTCTAAAGGCGTAAACTAATAACTTCAAAGCATCATCAGTGATCCAGATAAGTGGCAAAATTAAGAAAGGATCACAGAAAAAATAAAAATCCATGCAGACATATTGTCAAAAAATTTGGAAGGAGAAATTCACTAGCGAAAAGACACAAATACATCTGGAGAACCAAAATGTGGTGTGCCTCCCATGTAGATTAAAAACAAATAACCAAATAACTCCAGGGTATTCAGCCAAAAGGTAATATACAATCCATTTATTAAAATCCAGGTTAAGCGCTTTCGTCTAACTCCCGGACTTCTTCAGAACTAACAAAACTGTAAAAACTTTCACATTTCTATTAACCCTGTGTTAAAAATGAGGGCAGCTAAGTTGTGAATGGTTTTTGTTGGTGTGATGGATTATTCATACATTTGTATTTTTATTTTCACACATTTGCATTTTTATTTTATTGTATATACTTACATTTATATGTGAGTTTTTATGTACTATACACACTACTTGCATTGTTTTTGAACAAGCAACAATGTTTTTATGTAAGTTTTCAGGACGAAATTCATTACCTATTATGTTGATGAAAGGGTTAAAAAAAGTGACTCATTAATTGATTTTACCAGTTAATTAGATAATGGATTTATTGAAGAAGTATAAGAAGGTGGTATTTTTACAGTTTTGTTAGTTCTGAAGAAGTTCTGGAGTTGGACAAAAGCGCTTAACCTCGATTTAATAAATGGAATGTAAATTTCCTCTTGGCTGAATATCGTGGAGTCATTTGACAAATACATCTGAAGTATAACACAAATGAGCACTAAGAAAACTGCAGCTGCATAATAATAATAGCAATAATAATAATAATAATAATAGCTGAGAGTTTTATATTTTTAAAAGTATCTAAAATTTCTCCAAATTCTTGTAGCTAAAAGGTTCAGTGTCTTTTTTATTGAATAAAGACAAGATTCTACTGTTTCACTCATTTCTTTCCCTGTGCATTTTGAAAAGGTTCTGTGCTTTCTCATAGACCAAAGTTCTATACCTGTTTGGAGCATATCAAGAAATGCATATCAGGCATATCTCTCAACCATACTGAATTACTCAGTTTTTACCGAGTTTTGGGTTCCAAATGAAGAAGTGCCACAATTCCCAAGTGGCACCCCTTCATTTCAGATTTTTTTCTTTTGGTTTTATTTTTTTGAATGTCATGCTGTCGGAGCTGACATAATCTTGTGCGCAATGATGTCAACCCTGTCAGGGCTATTAGCCAGTCGGAATTGAGCTCAGGGAGCTCGTAGTCATTCTGGCTGCAAATGCGAGTGGGAACAGCTGTTTGATTCAAACAGCTCAAATTGGCAGCAGCAGAGAATGGATGGCACAACACTCATTTTGGGGGAAGTGCAGATTTGAATTGCAGAACTCGTTTCATGGGTTGGAAGTGTGTGTGTGTGTGTGTGTGTGTGTGTGTGTGTGTGTGTAAATGCCCCCATGCAATACACCTGGTGGCTAGAGGTATTCAGGCTCAAACCCTGTACCTTTGGTACAGGGTAAAAAGAGCCTAAAGTCCCTAGCCACCACCATTTCTGAGCTTTGTCCAGATTTTTTGTGCAAAGAGTTGAGAGCTATGGTGAGAAATGAGAACTGGATTCACTAAATGATGGCCATTAAGTTTCAGTCTTCCTAATTTTTAGGGAACTGCTGATTTGGCATAGTGGTATGTTGCCCTGACTGTAGTGCATAGGGTCCTGGGTTCAAGACTTGCCAATGAAATGCATGGGGGTAACACAACATTTTATTCTAGCAATTTTCCAAAATTATACAAGCAATGTTTAAAATGTGTCCCTGGTAAGTCCCTAGACACCACTACCACTTGTGAGCTTTGTCCAGGTTTTTTGTTCTAAGAGTTGAGAGCTATGGTGAGAAGTGAGAACTGAATTTGTATTCCCCCATTATTGGCATTGTTTGTCCAGGTTTTTTTGTGCTAAGAGGTTGAGAGCTATGCTGAGAAAACTGCTGATTTAGCATAGTGGTATGTTGCTCTGACTGTAGTGCATAGAGTCCTGGGATCAAGACTTGCCAGAGACATGCATGGTGGTAACACATTTTATTCTATCAACTTTCCAAAATTATACAAGCAATGTCTAAAATCATGTGAAGTACAGTAAGTGGGTGCAGTTACTACTCCAGCAGTATCATGTGAGGTACAGTAAGTGGGTGCAGTTACTACTCCAACAGTATCATATGAAGTACAGCAAGTGGGTGCAGTTACTGCTCCATCAGTATCATGTAAAGTACAGTTACTGCTCCAGCAGTATCATGTGAAGTACAGTAAGTGGGTGCAGTTACTGCTCCAGCAACATCATATCATGTGAGTACAGTAAGTGGGTGCAGTTACTGCTCCAGTAACATCATATGAAGTACAGTAAGTGGGTGCAGTTACTGCTCCAGCATCATATGAAGTACAGTAAGTGGGTGCAGTTACTACTCCAGCAGTATCATGTGAGGTACAGTAAGTGGGTGCAGTTACTGCTCCAGCAGTATCATATGAAGTACAGTAAGTGGGTGCAGTTACTGTTCCAGCAGTATCATGTAAAGTATAGTAAGTTGGTGCAGTTACTACTCCAACAGTATCATGTGAAGTACAGTAAGTGGGTGCAGTTACTGCTCCAGCAGCATCATACCATATGAAGTACAGTAAGTGGGTGCAGTTACTTCTCCAGCAGTATCATGTGAAGTATAGTAAGTGGGTGCAGTTACTACTCCATCAGTATCATGTGAAGTACAGTAAGTGGGTGCAGTTACTGCTCCAGCAGCATCATATCATGTGAAGTACAGTAAGTAGGTGTAGTTGCTGCTCCAGCAGCATCATGTGAAGTACAGTAAGTGGGTGTAGTTACTACTCCAGCAGTATCATATGAAGTACAGTAAGTGGGTGTAGTTACTGCTCCAGCAGTATCATATAAAGTATAGTAAGTGGGTGCAGTTACTACTCCAGCAGTATCATGTGAGGTACAGTAAGTGGGTGCAGTTACTGCTCCAGCAGTATCATGTGAAGTACATTAAGAGGGTGCAGTTACTGCTCCAGCAGCATCATGTGAAGTACAGTAAGTGGGTGCAGTTACTGCTCCAGCAGTATCATGTGAAGTACAGTAAGTGGGTGCAGTTATTGCTCCAGCAGTATCATGTGAAGTACACTAAGAAGGTGCAGTTACTGCTCCAGCAGTATCATATGAAGTACAGTAAGTGGGTGCAGTTACTGCTCCAGCAGTAAACAGGGGCAATTGTATTTATTTGTACTGTGCTAACTAGTTAAGTAAGCTATTAGCATGGAAATCTTTCAATTAGTAAAAGTAGAAAAGGTAATGGCCTTGCTGAGTGAAAGAACTGCTCTGATTTTTTCAAATATTGATTTAATACTTAGTTACTAACAAGTATTGTTCTATGGTAACTATAAGAAAAACATAAAAATGCAATGATGCTCGCTTGTGTGTAACAGATTATTCAATGGAGACACATCTGTACCCACTACTTTCTACAGTATTAGGGTAAATGTGTTGAGAACATTAAATGCAGTCATATACACCTTGATGATTTATTGGTCAGTGTGTAAACTTGGAGCAAACATGTATGTAATTGTATTGTTGTATTATATAGCACTGTTTCAGGCTATATTCTGCTGTATGGCATCACACCACAAAAACATACTTATTGTATTATATTACAATAGTATTATATTATATTATGTGTACAGCCAGTTCAGTATACTATACTACATAATACTATACAGTATTTATTTGATTCTGCACTGTAGTGGTTCACATTTAATTACATATGCTGAACCAAAGCACATTCCATTATTAACACTTTTATTAAATTATATCACTTTAGACATGCACAAACATACATTTATATAAAGGAAAACAAACCACAATTAACAATTCCAAGTTACAAACATCATAAATCACCTATGTTTTTGTATAACTATCATCAATCCAACATTATATAAATTGCTTGGTTCCTAACTTCCCTTAAACCTCACTCCTCCAGAACATTATTCTGCATGTTTAGTTATTTACTGCTCCCACAATTTCCATTTTTTCTGTGCAACTTGCTCCTACCATTTTCTACAGATCCCACTTCCAGTTCTTTCAGCTCTCTTACAATATCCAAATACTTCAAACACAGTTGCTTTATACTTTGATTTCCATTTTCTAGTAGTTGCATTTTTACTATGTCTAGACAATTTGATCTTGTATCCCAGCTAAAAAAATAATTTCCTTAGTTATGTACATTTGCTGACCCAATATTTCTGACAGAGTACCCTGTAGGGAATTTTTAAAGTTTGCCAGCTCATTACATGCCTAAAACATATGTTCCTGGTTACCTCTTTCTTCACCATAACACGCATTTGCCATCGACCTATGTAAAAATTATTTGAAGTCTGCTTGGGGTACAAAAATACCTATGCAAACACTTTCAGTCAAAAAAACCTAAATCTTCTAGACTTTGTTGAATACCTGGGAGCCATACATATGTCCTCTCATCGTTTCCATGTGAATTGCTTATCCAATCCCTCTTCACAATCTTTTCTAACCTCCTCTGATTGATCCTGTAGTTATCAACCAATATTTTACATCCCCTACTAATTATCCCTTTTTTAACAGCGGCTTCTCTTCTAGAGCCAACTAAAAACTCGACCATGGCAGATCTTTCAATTAGGATTCCCCTACCTCCTTCTGTTTGTCTATACTTAGTTTTTGGAATACTTTCTGCTACTTTATGAATATAATATTCTGTATAGCTGTTGTTATTCTCCTTAAGGATCTGCATCCGGAATCCCATTCTTTCCTTTTTTCCTTGAATTCCCCTGCTTCATCAGCTTTGTCATCTCTTTCCATTTTGAATTATAGCTTTCTGCTTGTGTTATGTATATCAGCCTTAACTGTGTAGCTCTAAAATATCCCTTCATATCAGGAAATCCTAAACTCCTTGCTCCTTTGAAGGATCAGCTTAGCTCACCTGACCTTTACCCTCCTCCCCTCCCTGGTAAATTCTTTCAACTCTTTATGAGTGTCCACAGCTTCTCCACTGAACTTGCACTGTGCATTGTACTGTACTCCACTGCACTGCATCATGGTGCACAGTGTTGTACAGTATTATATACAGATAGCCAATACTGCACTGCATTATGTTGCAAACTATTGTACAGTATTATATACAGATGGCTGATACTGCACTGCATTATGGTGCACAGTGTTGTACAGTATTATATACAGATGTCTGACACTGCACTGCATTATGGTGCACAGTGTTGTACAGTATTATATACAGATAGCCGATACTGCACTGCATTATGGTGCACAGTGATGTACAGTATTATATACAGATAGCTGGTACTGCACTGCATCATGGTGCACAGTGTTATATACAGATAGCCAATACTGCACTGCATTATGTTGCAAAGTATTGTACAGTATTATATACAGATGGCTGATACTGCACTGCATTATGGTGCATAGTGTTGTACAGTATTATATACAGATGTCTGACACTGCACTGCATTATGCAGCCCAGTGTTGTACAGTATTATGTACAGATGGCTGACACTGCACTATGGTGGACAGTGTTATACTATATTATATACAGATGGCTGATACTGCACTGCATTATGGTGCACAGTGTTGTACAGTATTATATACAGATGTCGGACACTGCACGGCATTATGCTGCACAGTGTTGCACAGTATTATGTACAAATGGTTGACACTGCACTATGGTGCACAGTATTGTACAGTATTATATACAGATGGCTGATACTGCATTATGGCGCACAGTGTTGTACAGTATTATATACAGATGGCTGATTCTGTAAGGGGCACCTGGTGTATAATATGAGAAATAGAATATGGAGTGGTTTGGTGTGTGACAAACTAAATATCCTGTACTGCAAATTTACGGAAAGGGTTTAGTCACTTACAGTAAAGTTACTGTTAACTTTCCAAGATCCTTATTTCTACATTAATAATCCATAAGGGATTAAATATGTTCATAAGTACTTACCAGGCTGCAGTCCAGGGTACCACTGAGGAGCCTAGACCAAATTCCCAGTTAACCAGTACTACCTAGTTAAGTGAATTGCTCAAGGTCACACAGTAGGCAAATGAGCACTGAGGGAATAAAAACCCTGTACCACAGCAACTTCAGCTCCCAGCTTTAACCCTCTGCACCAACTTCCAGAGTAAAAGCAAGCCTTAACTTATCAGAACCCAGGACATATTCAGTGATGGTCTCCAAAACATATCATTAACTAAGTAAGTTATTGCAGGACCCATAACACAAATTAAAACTATTAAATGTCAATCCATGTGTAATTCAGGGGGTAAAAACACTGGTTAAGCAACACAGCACAACTAAACAGGGAGATGGGTTACCTATTTCTCAAAATTGAGGTTACCACTGACATCCCACTGAGCTTAGAAACAGGGCTGCTACCTTTTTTTTGGGGGGGGGGTATCCTTACATATACATATGGAAAATAAGCTCCCAATAACTAAACATACTGATGATTGCAAACTGGGTAACATAATTACTTTAGTAAAAGATGCTGAAGTTCTTGTGGAGTAGTAATTACCACACCTTTAATTATAGTACATTTTCAGTACATGTCTAAAACAGGAGAAAAAAGATCACCACTAGCATCAGTAAATGTAGTGTCAGGCTGTAAGCAATATCTATTGCAAATGATACCCTTGGGCTCCTTCAGTGCATCAACCTCTCAACCCAAAGCTAAGGACAATAAAAACATGCACACACTCTACTAACATTTAACCAGCCACAGTTTGCGCAGTCACTGCTTAAATGAACTCTGTTACTATTGATAACATTTAACCAGCCATAGAATGAGCGGTCACTATGTAAATTAATGCTGTTACTACTAACATGTAACCAGCCACAGTATGAGTGGTTGCTGCTTAAATGAATGCTATTACTACAAATAACATTTAACCAGCCACACTCTTATTACTAATAACATTTAATGAGCCACAGTAAAAGTGGTCACTGCTTAAATGAATGCTGCAACTACTAACATTTAACCAGCCAAAGTATGAGTGGTCACTGCTTAAAAGAATGCTGTTACTACTAACATTTAACCAGCCACACTCTGTTATTACTAATAACATTTAACCAGCCACAGTATGAGCTGTCGCTGCTTAAATGAATGTGGTTACTACTAATAACATTTAATGAGCCACAGTATAAATAGTCAATGCGTAAATGAATGCTGTTACTACTAACAACATTTAATCAGCTACAGTACAAGTGGTCACTGCTTAAATGAATGTTGTTACTACTAACAACATTTAACCAGCCATTGTATAAGTGGTTGCTGCTTAAATGAATGCTGTTACTACTAACAACATTTAACTAGCCACAGTATGAGTGGTCACTGCTTAAATTAATGCTGTTACTACTAACGACATTTAACCAGCCACTTTATGAGTGGTCGCTGCTTAAATGAATGCTGTTACTACTAACAACATTTTACCAGCCATAGTATAAGCGGTCACTGCTTAGATGAATGCTGTTACTACTACTAACATTTAACCAGCCACAATATGAGTGGTCGCTGCTTAAATGAATGCTGTTACTACAACTAACATTTAACCAGCCACAGTATGAGTGGTCGCTTCTTAATTGAATGCTGTTACTTCTACTAACATTTAACCAGCCACAGAATGAGCGGTCACTGTGTAAAGTAATGCTATTACTACTAATAACATGTAACCAGCCACAGTATGAGCAGTTGCTGCTTAAATGAATGCTATTACTACAAATATCATTTAACCAGCCACACTCATTACTAATAACATTTAATGAGCCAAAGTATGAGTGGTTGCTGCTTAAATGAATGCTGTTACTACTACTAACATTTAACCAGCCACACTCTGTTATTACTAATAATGTTTAACCAGCCATAGTATGAGTGGAGGCTGCTTAATTGAATGCTGTTACTACTAACAACATTTAACCAGCCACAGAATGAGGGATCACTGCATAAATGAATGCTGTTACTACTGATAACATGTACCCAGCCACAGTATGAGTGGTCGCTGCTTAAATTAACGCTGTTACTACACTCACACATACTTGGCAGCTCATCTGAGATGCCACCCGAGGCAACCACCTCCTTTGCCACATCCTAGCTATGGCACTCAGGAATTGGTAAAAAGGGCATAAATTATATTTATAAAATAAACGGTTAGAGCATAAAAAAATAGCATCCATTAAAAATCTACAGAGAATGGTAAACAATTTATTTAAATTTTGACCAGGGTGCATCTAGCAAGGCAAAAAATATATACATTTTGTAGCCCTTCTACTTTTAAATGGAATCTCTGCTCATCTCTAGGAAATTACTGTAGTGCTTTACACTTCACTAATCTGAAGCATTAATTAATGATTAACAAAAGCCATGCCACATTTTGTAGTCTTTCAAGTAACATGGAGTAACTTAAAAAGGTACAAAGAGCCCTTAACAGAAAAATCAAAGGTTTAGAAAATGAACTATTCAGAAGGTTTCAGCAAATGCTATTAGATTTTTTTTCTCATGACTTCCTATTACAAGTACGAGAGCTCAAATTATGGGTTCTAGATATCCAAAATAAGCTGTGATTCAAATAAATAGTGTATTTCTGTACTCAGTATATCCTATTAAAGCATTTTTGTAGGGAGGCTTTGCTACACCTGCTACTTACACATACTGCAGGTAAGACTTCTGAATTTCAGATTAGGAGTTATACAGTCTTGGCATATGTCACCTCACCACACATTCTCCCTTGCAGTTGCTTCTGTTCTACAGATTACAGTTATGGTGCTCAGAATTTCAGCAAGCACTCATTTCTTGTATTTTGCTTAAACATAATATATTCCCTTGTTTATGAGGCAATTTCCGGTCCACTTCTGTTGGAATGAATATGTCTCGAATGTACCATTCTGGAAGCTAATACCAGATCAGGGAACCTAACTCTACAAACAATATCAATACCAGAAAAAAAATTGAAAGCCTACCTGGTGGTGAAGAGCAATAAACCAGCGATTAATTAGCAGCTCAGGTATCGAGGACATGCATACATATCATGGAGCTGATCATTCACCAAGACCTGGTAGATACCAGAACATTGAACGATAACTGAGCTGGGCATGTGACAGTACCAGGAAGGCACGACTATCCTAGAGCCCAAGATGGACACCTCCAAGACATTTCTTATTGCCCAACTAAACTTGAGAATAAACAGTCTGTAGATTAGGGTCCTGGAACATAAAAGCCCAAGAACACATGACAATGTACGTGATGCTGCTGGCTTCTATCTCTGTAATCCCTTCCAGCTGACTATTCCCTATTCCCAGTCCAACTGTGATAGCTTCTGCTATTAGGATACGGGCTACCACTCCACGAATCCCTCCCTGTCATCACTACCAGGGTGGCACCAACAAGGAGGATAGTAATGGGGGCAAACTCAAGCAGCTGATGGCTAGGTGGGGGTATACAAGGGGAGGCCCCTAAAATAACAAAACGCAATGCCAAATAACATTATACAGAGCATTCCCATATTATGGAATAAGTTTATTCTTAAAATGAGGCTAGTCATTATCTCATCGGGGGGTGATATTCAAACTTCATGAATGTTATGAAGTTGTAAGCTTCACAGCTGAAATTCTGAACCTATAAACTCAAGAATGTAGAGAACAAAACATTTGATTTCATTTATTCCTGAGAGCAGCCCAGGTTTTTATGAATTAGTTGCTTTGTGGGTACCTTTCTACAGTAATTTGGAGGTAAACTGTAAACTTCTTTTCATTTTTTTGTAATCTTATAATTGTATTATATAATTGTGCTATTTCAGAAAGGGTTATGTTAAATTTATTAGGTTTGATGTTTGAGTTATGTGCTTTAACTACCTTACTGTAGTTTTCTACTTTTGGTCCACATTGTATGTAAAGCCATCTTTATGACTGTCAGCTTGTTACTGTGGTTTTATTTTAGTTTTTATTTAATTTGCTTCATTTAAGGTTAGATTTTTATTTTTATTTCACACTTGTTAATTGGTCAGACAGACTATCCAAATGATCTGCGTTACTGTCAGTACATTAAGTATGACATAAATAAACAACATACATTTGCAGCGCATGTACAGATGCTTTCAATATGTACACATACACCTGCAGTTCAGGAAATAACTAAAGTGCTGACACAATGATAAAATCAGGTTTGGTATTCAATATAATACTACAGTAGCCATAAAGATTCAAAAAGGTGGGCCAAGAAGTCCATGACAAAAGTATGCACACAATCCCCAAACAAAGCATCCAGACTAATCTTAAATGCAGACAAGGAAGGTGATCGCCTAACCTGAAGTGGGGGAAATTCCAAACTACCTGCTCTGAATTTAAAACTTTTCTTCATAACATCACACCAATCAATAAACTATCATTTCTCATGTCTCTAACACGTAAAATGAAATTACTGCCAGCTGTAGCAGCCAGCAATTAATACCCGAGACATTTAAACATCAGTACTGCATCTCCCTTGAGTACTTTATCTAATCAAAAATCCCTATATGAAAGACAATATACATGAGAGATCTGTCCTGTAAAAGTCGTTTATATTCTTTCGGTATTTTTAAGGAGACAGAATTAACTTACACGCTTTTCCCTCCATTCTCAATATGAGGATGAATTAACTCATTAGCACCTACAAGGTGTGGAATGTCACACCTATAGCAGCCTACACACATCTTGTATTCCAGAGCATTTTCTGAAAAAAAATACACTGAAAGCATAAAATAAAAAGAAATATAAAATAAACAAAAGGAACTATTTTGTGAACAATAAAAGCCATTAAGACTGTACAGATAGCAATGTTATCAGTAAGAAAGATTCTTTACATTAATTCATAGCCTTTTCCATAAATACTGTAATACACACAAACCCTAAATTATATATTTAAATTTTCACAAATTTTCCTCTCTTGAAAACTATGCAGCCTCAGTATACACTGTCAGAACATTTTTGTTAACCAGACATAAGCTTTTACATGACAAGAAATTCCTCTACAAGTGTACGTTTATTGAGATATTCACAGAAATATGAAAACATATGTTTAATTGTATAATTAGCAGCACAGATAATACTGGATCTCTGAATATCTGCAACTTAACAGTGCAAATATCAAAGAGAGTTTTCTTCAACAGCATTTAAGGTTTCACCTAATTCATGCAACAGTTAGTAAGTCACTTGGTTTTTGAAGTGTTAGGTTATTTTATTTATTTATTTTTACATTTATTTACCGGGATAATCCACTAGACACAGGTCCATTTTCAGTGGAGTCCCAGGGAGAAAAGCTCCTAATTACTAATAAACAACTAGCAATATTTCCAGTATAGTGTGATATAAACCGGCATTTTCAGTGAATTGTCCTGTCTCCCTCATTTTATTCAAGAAAAGAACCTCAGGCATTAGTTTCCTAAACTGTCTTAAATACTTAAAAAAAGTCTTTACTGCTATCACCAGTATGATTTAATGCCAATTCATATCTTAGAACTTCAAATTGTGAAGTCTATTTGTATTAGCTGATAGAAATGCAAAATATTTTTTTTTATTATTATAGCATTTCTGCAGAGATTTGAACCATCTAAGAAATTTACCAACACCTATGTCACCAGTGGACATTACCACAAAGAATGGAGTATACCACTACTATTTATTTAAAATAATTAACTATTGTAATCTAATATAATTAATAAATTAATACTATTTTGTAACGGAAAAGTATTTTGACCAGGGAGATTTCAGCTAAGGTGAGTGCATGAAGTAGTTACATTGTATAAAATTAAAATGATAAGATTTCACTGAGGCTCCGAAGATGGCTCAGTCTGGATTGCATCTGATATCTATATGCAAGGTGATCCAAACAACTGGTGACATCTTATGGAATGCTCCTGGAGTGGTAAGTGTGTGTAAAATAATGGAGTTATAGAGTAACAGCAGTCAGGTCTGCATTTCTGCTGAAGTAAGAAGTGCTGCCACTGATTAACAACAGTCTGAGGGAAAGGCAACAAGATGACTGGTGAACAGTGGTTGCAAACAAGAATGTTATCCTGAGGTAAATGGGAAGGATGTTAGTGGTGCCACAAGGGTCACACTGATGTGCCCTAATGGGAAATAATTATTAAATTTGTTTAGTTTGCTGGAATTTAATCATTTTTATTGTTCTGTTTTACTTATTGATTGATTGATTGCAGTTTGCTGGAAAAGAAGTGTCCTAAAGTAATGACATATATGGCTAGATATGCGTACATACATACTTTGCGTTTCACATGTATATATAATGTGTATATGAGACTGTGTTTGTAACTTTATATACTTATGGACATTCATTAAGTTATATACTGTTGTGTACTGTTTTCTGTAACTCTCTTTAGTAATCATAAATGTTATGTAACTGTTGTGCTCTGAAGGAAATTAATGAATACTTTTTCTTTTGTAAACATTAATCCTTACAGGTTACTGTATTCAATATTAACCAAAATGTCAAGTTCAACCAAAACACCCAAGAAGAAAGGATGTTAGTCCATGAGTAAGGGTTAACAACCATCTGTTTAAATATTGACAAAGAAAATAGATTCAGCTTATGCTGGAACTTCAATTCTTTTTTTTTTTTTTTTTTATTAAATGGAACTTTAATTCTCTTTTATTAAATGTCCAGAATTAAAAAAAAACTTTATACAAAAAGTCAATTCAGAGAAGTTCCTTTTCAGTGAGAGCAGAAAAACATCGTTTGCAACTTTTGGAGAACTAGTTAAGGCAGTTTTTAAAGGAAAAATAATATATTTTGAGAAATGTAAGTAGAAAGACTTCCTTAACAAAATTACCCAAACAAAGACCTAAATGATGAAATATCAAGTTAAAAGGTAAAGAAAGCAGTACAAGACCTCAACTAACTTATAGGAAATTATATCATTCAGAACTGTCAAATAAATGGATCATAGTGCCATTAAAAAAGTATGTTTCAACTGGCCAAAATTATAACATTACAGGAAACAGTTAGATTAACTGCAGAATGCTATTTTAAACCACAGTGCAGAGAAGAAGAATGGACTACTGTATAGCTACACGTAATGAATGCTGCCCTCACGAACTTATATTAACTCTACAGGAAATATGTCACTCAGAGAATAACGGCTGCAGATAAAAAATAGTGTACCTGAGAAAGAAAAATGCAGAAAAATCATATTCTGATTAAGGACTGGCACACCCGAAGTGATATTTACTCAAGCAACTGTCCTTGTAGGAACATTTCATTCCTTACTTTTAAACCTGATGCCTGTACTGGTTGATATAGACAAGCATACTGGAAATGTACAATGGTCTTAGTCGAACTGATGATGGTATTCAGAATATTAAAGAATGTCTTGGGAAATAACCTGCTCGTGATTCTGCTGTTATTCCATCGCTAATAACCCGTAGACAGCTTCAGAAAAAAGTATGGAAGAGCATTCTTACGGAACAAAGTTTATAGTTTTTATCCTGCTGCACTATTTTGGGATTACAGGAAAATCATTTTTCACTGATAGAATGTTTCAAGATATGAACAGTTGAGTGATGATATGTATTATACATACACACAGAAACACATTATATATAGTACTTTATATATTATCACACGCTACTTTTCCTTTGGAACAGAAGGTCCTTAGTAAAGGCTTTTTTAATTAAATTGGGCAAGTGTCCTGTACAACAGCATAGTACAGAGCTAACTGTTAAATATTTCATCCATCTGCTTAGATTAAATAAGTACACAGCAAACAGATCTCCTTTATCTCTTGGTTATTATTTATAAATCATTATTTTGTGTATTCTCTTATGTGCTGGGAACACAGTGCAAAACTAAATATATATCTACATGCTCCTCCTCCCTTTCTCCTGCAGCAGTAAGGATGACTGCAACATGTAAAAATCATATTCATTGTACTCTGTTTAACTTCATACCATGTATATGAGACAGGAATCTTAGGTTTTTACCTGTCTTTTTCTACATAAAACAGAAAAATGCAAATGTCTTGAGACTGTGCAGGAAAAAAAAAAAACATTTTCTTATCTTTCTTCAACTGTTGGATAAAATAGTTATTCTGCATTTGAAACAGCATTGACGCATGTGAAACATTAGAAAGAAACTCAAATTTTACAAAAATGGGCCTTTATTTTGGCATAAATATAATGTCCAGCCCTTTGCACTGTCCATGTGTTTGTAGTGTCTCTAAAAAAGTCTCAGTTTGGGAATCTGAAATGCAGCAAACAATAGCAGAGAGAGAGAGATGTGTTGTGTGGGGCAGAACCCAACATCACAGGGTACAGGAAAGGCAAACATACCTGCAAAAACAATTACATTATACCGTTTTGTGGGATTACAAATACTGACTTGTTTGGCTTGCATTGTTAAAATGTTTAAGTTACAATACTGTAGATTTTCATTAAGAGAGAGACAATGTTTAATAATAACTATACCAAGTACTAACTTGTAGAGTGCAGTAATATGACAGGAGAAAGGGGAAGGAGTAACATGATAATATATTACTGTCATACCACACACACAACACTGATAAAACTGAGTGCTACTGCTTTGTTGTGCACACACATGGGCATACATTTTTACTTGTTTTGTTTTACTTGCAATGAGTGCAAGAATAAATATATGAAGATTAAAAAAAAACAGGCAAGACATTTGAATTAATTTATAGCCTTCATAAGAATTTCATGTTTTTTTAGTTTAATGACCACATATGCCTTGCTAATACCCTCCCTCAGGTTTTATGTTCTCTCAAGGAGGGACACACGAGTTAGTCCCAATGTAAATTTGAGGCCACGCATACAGGTGTCCAGGTGTAGTTTGAAGGAAGATACTGAATTGCAGCAGTAGAAGGAGAAGGTGTGGGGTGATGAATATCTTTCACTCTCTATCACCTCCTGTTTATCTGTTGAAGGCTCAGGCCTCTGTTTCTAGTTTTAGCTGATTTGTTTCACTTACTGCAATACAGAAGGTCGAGGACTACTGGATCTCTACCAGTACATGGCACAACTCGCCATGAAGGAATTTGTAAGATACAGAACAGACAGGTACAGGGCTTCCTGATAACGAAGGCTGTTTGGACTAAAGATATTGTTAGTTATGTGCCTCCAGGAATTTTTATGTTTGTTGATATACTGAATAAGGTATATTCCAAAGTGAGTCTATTACTCTACAATGGGTCTGATCCATGTTGAACATAGGGAAACAATAACATCTTTCAATCTAAGTGAAATACCTTTGGCCATTATGTGTGCTAAGTAGAAAGATTTCTTGACTGCAGTTGCCATATGCTGATTAAATGAAAGGGAACTATCAACCCAAGTGCCCAGGTCCCTGACTACATTTTTGTTTAGTAAGGGAGTATTATTTACATTGTATGTTGTGGGTAATTACTGTTTTCCAAAATAAACAATACCAAACTTTTTAGGATTAAAATTTAAGTCTATTATCCGGTATCCGGTATTGAGTAGGATGAGCTCTTTCTGAAGGGTACAGACATCAGAAGGGGTTTTGACAATTACAGAAAGTTTGCAGTTGTCTGCAAATTTATTTAACCAGATGTTATGGACATCAGTTTTGAGATCATATAAGTAACTGTTGAACAGGAGAAGATCCAGTACAGATCTCTGGGGACTTCTTTGGCTACCTTAGCACTATATGAAGAGGCACATGCCACACAAATTTTGTGAATTCTGTCTTTCAGTCCATTGGCTATTCATCCTACTGCAAAATGATCTATCATTAAAGTAGTTTCCTTACAGTTCCAGCATGAAGTATGGTATTCAGTGCCTTGGCCAGATTGAAATAAGCTTCATAAACAGCATGATCACTATGGATCACTACTGTCAACAGGTTGTGCAACACACCCAAAAGATTTAAAAGAATCCAAATTACTGTGGGTCAAGGCGAATGAGATTCTTGATAACATAATTAAGGAGATTGGTTATGATATGCCCCCTAGCTGTGCATATCAGACTTGTAAGATTAATTGATCTATACTTTCCAGGGTCCATGGTAGACCCACCCTTGTGGAGAGGCATCAAAACAGCAGTATGTCAGGATTTTGGAACAACCTGTGGCTAAGCTTATTTAAAAAAAATTAAAGACAGGTTTGCAAGAGCTTTATTAAATATCTGAGTATGCTGTCAGAACCCAGGGATGAAACATTTTTGATCTTTAATAAAACCTTCAGAACATGTTCCTTAGTGACAAAGGAGAGGGTGCAAGGGCTTCAGAGATGATTGGTCTTTGAATGTGGTTTTCAGAAGTGAGGTTTGGATGAATCAAGAATTTTATATTTTGAATATAAACCATAATGAAATTATAAGTAAATAAGATATGTTAAAATAAAACAAAGGCCTGAGAAAATTAAGTTATGTACTCAAGCCTACAGTATAAAAACATCAAGGCATCTCATTAGACTACAAGCAAATGTAACACTATAGCATAACCGCTGTAAAATATGTCAGGCTCTGTGGGTTTCAGCTTATGTGAGCATCCAAATAAATTAAAGGCTTAATGAGTTTATACACAGCATTACATATATGGATTATTTATTTTATCATTTGTTGATTGTGTTAGTCCTAGTAGGCTAGTAGCCTCATTTCAGGGGAGACCTGAGGTGTTATTTATACTAATAGGGGAATTTGGCAAAGATATTGGTGAACTTCCCCTACTCATAATGTATGGGGATGCTATTGGTGGTGCTTTCAGCTTCCTGCTTCTGTTCCAAGCACGTAGACTGCTCAGAGAAGGAAGGAGTATGGAGAGCATCTGCAAAGTGGAAGTTGGTATGGAGCAAGAGAAGGAGACCATAAGTATGGAGCTAGCGGAGCCTTTACAAGAAGTATGGCACTAGCGGAGCCTTTACAGGAAGTATGGAGCTAGCGGAGCCTTTACAAGAAGTATGGAGCTAGCAGAGCCTTTACAAGAAGCATGGAGCTAGCAGAGCCTTTACAAGACAGGTTGTTCAATGAAGAAAGTGCAGTGGAAGGAGTGGAGAAGTTGTTTGTATTGGTGGAGAAGGGAGAAATGAAACAGGCAAAGGAAAAGAAGGTTGTCAGACTTTTACAAGATTTGGAGTGCTTGTTTCAGGAAAGGTTGTTCGAGGGGGATGTCTACTTAAAACACATGCTGAGCCAGAGTGAACTGGAGAGCAAGATGACAGCTTCATGGGGTGAAATACTGAACAAGATAAAAGAGGAGGAGGGGAAAGAGTTCGAAACAAAGAAGAAATTGTATGCTCAAAAGGTGAAAGGAGGAGAGAAGCGAGGGGAGATAAAGAGAGAGATGACAAGAAGAAAATTTGTGGTAAGGTTGAAGAGCAAAGAAGAAAAACGGCTCAAACGAAATGAGGTTTAGGGTACAATTATTGCAGCTCTTAGTAGTTCATGAAGAGAGACTTTTATACATATAAATAAAAGAGACATACTGTGCCATCTTGTTTGAGACAGGGCAGTACATGGATGAATTCTCAGAGAAATTTGAAACTAAGAAAGCTTGGAGTTTGTATGTAGTACAAACATTTAATAAAGAGACATAAAACTGATAACTGTGCAATTTCATACCGAAGATAAGGAAGAAGTGTTAAAGGACAACTTGAAGACTGTATGCAGAGAAGTGATGGACATTACAAAAATTTAAGATGACAGAGGGTTATGGACTGGACATGGGATTGTGGAGTGATTTTGAAAATGGTAAATGAAAACAATATGCATATTTCAAATGTGATAAATGCAGATGAAAATAGAGGCTACCAAAGACATGCTTTTTTGTGGAAATGATAATCATGTGATTAGCAATTGTGATAAAGTTTTATTTGTGGGAAGCTGGGGCATGAAGCTAAGGAGTGTGATATGATATGTAAAACGTGATGAAAATGGATTGATTGTGAAGAAAATACAGAAGCTCAAGAACAACAGCAAACACATGAATGTGTAGATAGGGATATAGAAAAAGAGTATGGAGAACAGACTGATAATAAACTTGGAACAAATGGCTCGATGAAAGCTAGAAATACAGGCACCAGAATTGCACTTGAAGGAAAATTCTGTTACAAACTTTTTTTTTAAAAAATTACTGCTTGTAGATTTAAAATACAATCCTTTTATTTATACATAAAATGATGAGCGCTATTAAAGACTTCATCAGACAATCAAATTGCACTTGTGCTTAAAAAGTATTTTAAACCAGTAAAAATCACTTAATAAAACCATGTGATTTTCAAGCCTCCCAACAAGCTCCACCCAATTCATAAAACACTTTTACTTCATAGCAGTTTACCAAAACTCAAATGACACATTCTTGTGAGGTTAGCTTAGCAGTCAAGGCATCCATCCTCACAAGCAAAAGGTACAAGGTTCAACTCTCATCTGGGGCAAGCCACCAGGCTCAGATGCCACACCATCGCACCCAGCCTAGTATCACCCCATAGACCTTAGCTTTTATAATTATAATTCAAACTTAAAACTGAATGTTGCTCCTCAGTAAAACCAACTAAAATACATTTACTATCTTTGCTGACCCTTAGTTTTATTAAACAAGCTATTGATATATTTTCATTTAAACCTGGCTGGAGATCAGCATTCAAACAAAGTTGCCAGTCCAGTTCATGCTTTTCAAGGGTTAAAGTCCAAGGTTCCCCTCTTTCAGTCACTATAGTTTGTTCAAGTATGATGAATTTCAAACAATGGGTAGGATTTTGTTGTACATGTTTAAACAGATAACTTGTATTTTTCTGGTTTTTAATGTCATAAATATGTTCATAGACTCTCTCCCTGAGTCTTCTCTCTGTCTTAGCAATGTAAAAGCATGTACATGCTGAACAAAGTGTGTAGTATACAACCCATTTTGTATTGCAGTCGAAATGTCCTCTAACTGTGATTTGAGATAAGGCAATCCTTCATGACAAGAATATGTTGACATTGAGGGCATTTCCTTTACTTGAACATTCCAGGGTTGTTGGTGTTGATAATTACCTTGGGTATACTCAACCCTTTTTTGAACATTGCTTTAAATTCTTCCCCCTTTTATATACCACATGTGGACGTGAGCCAACATTTTCCATTATCCCCTGCTCACTCCTTAGGACGGGCCAATTTTTTTATCTAACTGTCCTTTATCGCCATACTGTCAGTTGTAAAAGTGATAATAAAGGCACACTTAAAAGTCCTCTGATTCTGGCATGTGGTTGAAGTTTGGATAGTAGTAGGCTCAATCCCCTTACTCCAATTCCCATTGTTTTGACAGATAGCTTTCTTATTTTCCAAAATTGGATTGAATATCTTTTGTTCTCGCTTATTCATGACTTCATACATTAAGTTCTCAATGAAGTAATTTGGATACCCTCATACTTTAAACATGTCCTTCAACCTCTGACATTTGTCCCAAAAAGTTTCATCAACTGGCACCATTCTTGCAGCCTGAACAAACTGTCCCTTCACTACCGCTCTCTTCTGACCTAACGGAGGACAACTGGCAAATATTCTATAGGAAAGAGGTGAAAGATAAAAAAGAAAGTTTAAGAGTGTAGAAAGAAAAGAAAAAAGTAAAGGGTAATGTGAAAGGAGGTAGTAAAATTTTGCTGAATGGAAATTCAGAATCTTAGTGATAAATGTTAATTGTATAAAGAATACTAAAAGAAAAATAAGTGTTTTAGAATGGTGTACAACACTTGATATGCATATAGTCATACTAGGAGACACAAGAATGTTAACAGAAGAAGAAAGGTTACAAACAGAAAAATTATGGGGTGGAAACATTATTAGAATATGGGAAAATATATATGTTTGAGTATTGCAGTGTTGCGCAATGAAACAATAAAAGTTTTATATTATACCATAGTAGAATTAGGTAGAACAACAGTGATAGGTATAAGATGGAAGAAAGACATGTACAGAATTATTGCAATTTATGCATATGTTATGATGAAAAAAAGAGAAATAATGTTTAAAAAAATTCTAAATTATGTAGGAGTGAATATGGAAATAATATCAGTGGGTATTTCAACTGATTTAAATAAATGAAGAAAACTATAAAGGGATGTTAGGAAGGTATTTGAAATAATAAAAAGTGGAAAGTTATATATATGGGATGATGAAGAACACGGGACTTACAAAAGAAATGAGATAAAAATGGAAACTAATTTTGTAATATCTGACAGCCTAAAGTATTACAGGGAAGAATAAAGGCAAAAGGATTTTCATATCATTTAGCTATATGGGTAGAAATGCAAGAAAAGGAAGGCTATGTAAGATTAGGTAAACGTATTAAGAGACTTAGATGGGGAAGACAGAAAAGAGATTAACCAATTATGGAAATATCACGTGAATATGAGAATATTTTATGAAAATTGGACAAACTGGTGATAAATTTTAAAGAAAAATATAAAATGTGTTTTCTGGAATATCAAGAAAAGAAAAATTAAAATATAAGCAAATAAGTCAGGAGATGTTTAAAGAAGTAATAGAAAATAAGATAATTGTTTATGAAAAGGAGAAGATATATGAAATGAATCAGGAGAAGATAAAAAATTTTATATAAGCATAATATTTTTAAAGGGGAAAAAATAAGAGGTGGCACCATATTTAAATGAGATTGTAAGAGAAAATGAGAGAATAATAAGGGTACTGAAGAATAATGAAGGAGACAGAGTGAATAAGCAAGAAAAAATGCTTGAAGTAAAAAAATATAGAGAGAATACATTTTAAAAGGGGGATATGGGATAGAGTTAGAGATGCAAAGTTAAAAAATTACATAAAGTGGATAATAATAATATGGAAAAATATAAGTGTAGGAGAACCCTTTGTCTGGTTTCATGATTCTCAGATCTTTGTTGTCACTCATTTCTCTCAATAGGTTTTGTTCTTCCCTACTGATATGATTAGTAATCAGGACTTGTTTATTATTTAGTCTCTGTCTAATGTTTCATTCACATAATTTCTCAAAAATCATTAAAGTAGGTAAAGCGGGGTATTGTAAAGGCTAGGTCTTTTAAAAATATCGATAGATCTCCGAGATGGAGCAGTTTCACCTAATAGTTTAAGATTTAATTTCCTGGTGAAACACTTCAAATAAATAAGGAAATCTGCTATCCTAGCTCTCCTAGTGGGTATAAAGGTGTTCCACTTTCAAAGGACATGGCATGTTGTTTAGTTAAATGCAATGAACTGTAATTATAAATTGTAAAATTTCCCTTTAAATTAATTATTAAACTAATGGCTCATTGTGTTGTATTTCCTTCTCCCACCTTTCTTCCTCTGCTCTTTATAGGGCCTTTCCATCTCCCTGATATGGAGCTCTGTAATCGTCCCTTCTAATCTGATCTTTCTTGTGGAGGTTTTAATCTTAAATGGACATCTTTCCTAGAGGGACCAATGGTGGGGGGGGGGGTTCAACAGGAGTTGTCTTCCTCCCATAGATACTCCCATTGTGTTTAAATGGAGGTCTATGGTAGGTCTTCCGGGTCCAATAATCGGCCCTATCCCTTAATATTTTCTTTTTTTCATTCTTAACCTCATTAATAATTCTATAAACCTTTAAAAAGTTACCAGTAAAGAGGAATATCCCATATAAAAGGGATTTGAAAGTTTGTGTTTAAATTGTGGGGAGGAAGAGACAACAGAGCATGTTTTTTGAAATGTAAAACAGTGGTTAAACTCAGGAAAAAACGGAGTGAAGAAAACTTTGAGAATATTACCGACAAATATAGATATGAATATAATTATGTAAAGATATTATAAGAACAAGAAGAAAGAATATTTGAGAAAGGTAGGTAAGAATTTATTTTATGTTGTATGGGTTATTTGGAATGAAAGACTGAATGAATTATTGTTTAATAGGGAATGGATTTTGGCAGATATATTGCAAAAAATAAGATTATGGTTGTGGAAGAATGAGTGGGGTCAATTGTGGAAGAATAACAATGAGGATCCATCTATCTAGAATCAATGTTTACACCGTCGGGTGTCTATGCTATAAAAAAAAAAAAAATAGAAGTGTGTGTGTGTGTGTGTGTGTGTGTGTGTGTGTGTGTGTGTGTGTGTGTGTGTGTGTATATATATATATGTGTGTATATATATATATATATATATATATATATATATATATATATATATATACACCTATAAATATGCATATTTTGTAAATATGTAAATAATGTTTTTATGTTGTTAAATAAAAAACTCCTACTCAATTTGATAGGTGCTATGAGACCTTTTATGTCACCTGAGCTGCCAGCAATTCAAGCTGATTGGGTCTTGGTTTAAAATCTCATCCAAGAATAGCACAGTCAGGAGTACAGCATCCCCCCTTATGCCTCACTGCAGTGTCAGCAATTGATCTACCTCGTGTGGGAAAAGAACCCACAGCCTTCTGCTCCAAATGTGCATATGTTACCTACTGCACCACTGACACTGATATTTGGAGTACTATGAACAGCAGAACAATATATCTTTGAACTTGATTTAATATATTTAAATGATTTTAGTCTTATTTGTGCACCTTCCTTCTCCACAATAAAATAACAAAATATACTTTTATTGCAACATGTTTCTTAACAGTGCATACACATTATTTTTGTCCTATAATCCCTTTTTTGGACTTCAAAAGGACTACTATAAGAATAAGAGAGAATGCTTGTGTACTAAAACATTAGGCTGTATGATTTTTACTCAGAGTTTGTCTGATGAATTGTATAACTGGATAAGTGGACTGGTCTTACAGGTCCTTTCAAAATACTACTCAGCTACCAATGACAAAAGTTATGGTTATATGTACAAAGAATTTGAAATAACCAATAATAATAGATAGTATTATCAATGAGGTGAGTTGGAGGAAAATACATATGACTACAGGGAGAATGTGAGATGCACAAAGGCACCAAAAAGAGTTCGGGAATGGAGACAATAGTTGTGGGGCACCTACGTTAAACAGCTGTGACCCATCCTTTAAATAATGAGCATTGAACACTGAGTTATAAGATGAGGAGGATGACCCTGGACAAGAAAATTTGAAAATGAATTTGGGTGAAATGAGGGCGTAACTCCAGACAAGAAACATGAAGTAAGGTGAGATTTGGTGACGGGACAATGATAATTTAACAAGAAATTAGAATTTGGTTGGGGTAACCCTGCACAGCAAACAAAGTACTTGAAATTGGTAGGCTGGGGTGAGGATTCAAGACATTGTATACTGAACATGAGTTCAGGAGAGAAGGGGAAGATGCTTAGGAACCAATGGCATCCAGCATGAATTCAGGCCATGAGACTATGTGAACTGAAATATCAGCACTGGACATGAATGCAGAATGTGGGAGCAGGTGAACTTGGACAGCAAGTGCTGAACTTGAATTTGGGAAGCAGAACATCAAGCAATGAACTTTAATTTAGAATATTTGATAATGAGGAAAGCATTGAATAAAAAACACAGAACAAGAGGAAGGAAGGAAGGGGTGGGCCTTGAATAATCAGCAAGTGTGAATTTAGGAACTGAGGGTAGGGACCCTAGATAGTCAGGACAAAACTTTCTCAGTACTCACTTTCTTGGTCTGTATCATGAAGTTTTTAGATGCCACAGTGCAATTTTATCAAGAGACGATTTCGTATTCACTGCACATTTTCTGTTTTTCTGACGTAAATCAGCTTTTTAGAGCTGGCGATTAAACTTTGAAATTTAGCAAAGTTATTAGTAAATGCTCACTATATTACATGAAGACACACAACTTTGGCAGTTAACAGCACCTGGGGTAAAACATTTAAAATACTTATTTTATGGATCTACACTACAAAGTCGAATGTATCATTACACACTTACATCTGAGGAGATCATGTCATAGTCACCTTGGGTGTGCAATACTTCCTGCCTGATAACAGCATTTAGAATGGAGGTAAACAAATGCAATTGAATGGCTTGTAATATTACACAGTTACAATTTAAATGATTGATGCAAAAATGATAATATTTAGTAAAGTTATGAAAAAATGTTTATCAAATTAAATATGAGGGACTATAGATACACACCAATGAAATTTTCAAACCAGAATGTTAAGAAAAGTAATAATCATTTATTCAATGTGCCACAGAAAATAACTGCAAAGAAAAAAAAATTGTGATTTTTTTTGTCAGCAAGCACCCATATGCCAAGGAGAAAGAACAGTCTCTGGTGTTTTGAAGAAGACTCTACTGAAGGCCTCTAGAGGGCAAGCATGGGGCTGACAAATGTTAGGCAGTAGATTTGTGGACAGAATAGTGGGATTAGATATGGAAGACAACAACTGACTAGTAGATTTGTGGACAGAATAGTGGGATTAGATATGGAAGACAACAACGGACTGCTTTCTTTATTTGGAAAAAAAGATACTTGAATTGGAAGGATGTACCATTTGGAAACTCTAAAGTAGCGATGTTCCACTTTGAACAAGGACACGCTGGAAGTGATGAACTGCAGAGTGAGAATGGGATTTTTTTCTTATTCTTGCTGTTCTATAGACTTGTAAAAGGGCAATGCATAGAGACATCCATTTTGCTGGTGTGCTTTTGACCAGAATATCAATCAGGATTAGTTAATTCCTGATTCTTTCAATGAACAGGTAGTTTACTGAACACAGAATTGTGGGAGTAAGGACATTTCCCCTTACTTTCAAGGTTGTACAAGCCTAGAATTAGTACATTTAGACATGTGGAAATGAAAAAAACAAGCTCTCCCCCTTCACATTCATTGTAAAAAGTTGCTGTTGTCTTTTGCAAACTTTTTTTTTCATTTATTAGCCACATGATCTAGGATCATTCGTGCAATCATGGATTTGTACGGAAAATGATTTGAGAAAAGTGAATATTAACAAAAGCTGTAGCCTAAAACAATGTAAACACATGTGAGATAAGTGACAAGACTGCAATGTTCTTAGTGGACGAGTATTCTGTTAACATTTATCTGTCTAGTTATTTCTTAACTAATTCACCTGGCCAATGGCTGAGTAACGCAGCGGCTAGCACTGAAGCATCATAATTCCTGGTCTTCTGGTTCATTTACCAGCTGGGGTGCCTTCTGTGTGAAGTCTGCTAGTCAGTTTGTGGATTTCTGACCAGGTAATTTATTTTTTTTGTGTGTCAGATTATTACAGAAATTAGATCTGAGTACTGATTCATAGTGGCTGCTAGAAAAGGGTGGGATGAGGGGCTAGGAGAGGTGAAGGGCACTAGAGGAAAATTAGAAAAAGTCTTAAAGAACGTGATTTCACTGAAGAAGGGGAATGCTATATGCATTTGTCATGAAAGAAAAGTTGTATTTTATGATCCAATAGCTTTTTCACTTTAGCAGAGTAATGTCTGGCATTCCCAATAAGTAAGTTTTAGTGGATCATGCAATTAATGAATGAATTAATAATGGTAAAAGAACTAATCCAAGGACCCTTTTCAGCTATGTATATGTTCATAGGATTTTACTAGCTATTGACTTGAGGGTCTTTATAAGTCTAGCCATAAAATCCAAATATAACACTAGATGAAAGGTATCGCCTATGTCAAAGGTTTTATTAGTAATGAATACCCATGTCCAGGAGAGAAGTCGGGGCAATCCCCAGCAGAAATTTACAGTTTCCTATCCAATCATCCAGGTTACAGTTAAACAGGGTCATGGAGGTGCTCTGCTTGATATGGATTGGAAGCCTATTCCAAAGGAGTGGCAACCTTTGAGAGATGTATCTGTCTCTCCAGCAGGTTCTGTTTATGTAGCAGCATTTCCATTAGCTTTGGGTCAGATATAGCCCTGTAAACCAGGCATAAGTCACCTCTAAGTAGTCTATATGCTGCTGAGTACAGTGACAGCAACTTCAGTCTGTCTGCATAAGACATATATTGGAGACCCCAAATGTTCTTAGTTAGAAATCTCTGCGGTCTCTCACGTTGCTGCAGGTGTCTGCTACTGTACATACCAAAGAGAGCATTATATTCAATAATAGGTCTGATGAGGGATGAGCACAGGGGAGGTTATAACCTCTTTTGCTCTTGAGGTGATGCCTTTGCTAATCAGATGAGTGACACAGAATGCCTTCCTCACCACAGTAGACACATGATGTTCAAAGTTAAGGTGACAGTCAACTTATGTTACCAGGTCTCTCACTACTGAATTGGTACTTAGGGTATTATTGTTCATTTTATAATCAGATCAGCAGGGACATTATTTTTACCAAAATAAATGATGATGCATTTTTTAGCATTTAGTTTAGGACCATGGCTTTGGCACCAATCATCGATCTGTGTGAGCCCCTTTTGAAGTACACTGACATCATTAGAAGATTCAATGATAACACCTAATTTGCAGTCATCCACAAATTTGTTTAGCCACAGCCCCTCCTTTTTGCATGGACTTCTGAGAAGTATATGCCAAACAAGAGGAGGCATGTCACTGACCCTTGTGGGACCCCACTGGTGACAGGTCTACTGGTAGAGGTAAAGTCTCCCACTTTGAGTGTTGTCACTCTGTGAGCAAGTTTGCAACCAACATGACAACATAGGGGTTGATATATTTTATATACATTTTTTTCTTCAATGATACATGCAAGAAGTATAAGGTGACCCTAACAAATTTCAGGACTGGACCCCGAATGTAGCAAATAGCGTAGAGCATCAGTTTAATCATTAAAAAAAACAAAGATATTAACTTTAACTTAAAATTTTTGCACAAATAAACCTTTTCCACAAGAGTCTAAAACTCATATTTAAGAAGCTGATACTGCAGAGCGCCACATCAGCAACAAAATTAAACAGGCAACAAGTTGTATGTTTTTATCATGTTACGGTACAGGAAAGAAGAAAAAAAATGTCCCTTAAATATCTGAAAGATAAACATTGTTAAAGTGTTTTTTTTCTTTCTTTTTCATGCCAAAATGGCTTCCTCTGTACTGAATGAGCTGACACCACAGATATGACAATGAATAAGACATTAAGAAGCTTGCAGAAGAAATTCGTAAAGAGATAAGTTATCATCTGGAATATTTTAAGTGTGATAAAAGGATGTTTGCAGTAAAATTACCAGATTCAGGACTTTATTCTACTGCAAAGCTCCTTACTAAAATAATGAATTGTAGTATTTTACACTCAAGGGGGTAAATGTTTATGAAATTGTAATCTGGCTTTACATTTATAATCATATTTGCTACAAATCAGTAATTAAATATGAACAACACTGAAACAAGAGTACTTTATTACAGTAAATCAAGTAACAGAGCCGTTAATGGTGGCCATTAATTTGAATGACTTCAGCCAAACAAGGAATCTTTAAAATATATCATCTAGTACAATGATACTTTTCTAAAAATCTGGGAAGCTGGCATAAAATTAGTAAATAATCAAAACACATTGAAAATATACTTTAATTACACAGCCTTTTCAGTATTAAAACTTAGGATGTATTAAACTAATTTATGCAGCTTGAGTCAAACAGATTACTATTAAGAACTTCTGTGGATAATCTTTTCTCAAATAAATGTGATATATCAAAGGCTGAAAGGTTGGTCTAAAGGGCTAAATTTACTTAGTAAACAATGCAAATGACTGTCCTGAAGCACTTGGATATTACATGCCCATGGCTACCAGCTCATTGATATCTGACATTATCTCTGCCCAATGCCTGTCCTATTCCTCATGACCACCAGCATGTCCCAGGAGGAACGCGCCATCAGTACAAATGAATTTGAAGAGGGATATTGTCATCCTTTATAAACAAAAATGTAAGAGGAAGGAGAATTTTATTTAACATTTGTTAAGTTGTATGTGAGCTGGTCCACAGACACTTTTCAGCTATGAACCAGTTCACAAAGACAGGAGTAAATAGAACATATAAATCTGGAGATAATTCAGCATAAGGAATTAGCCGATATGTTATTGTGAGTTAATCAAAGTCCATGCAGCTATGGGGAGAACATGCAAATTCCATATAGACATTAATCAGAAATAAGGACTGAATCCCAGCCCCTGAAGTTTGAGGATGAGATCTTTCTATCAAACCACCATGTTGCCATATATGCTCCAACCAATATACACCTAATATAAAACAAAATAACATCATACATTATCTAAGTAGGCAGAAGCAAGATTTACCAGAGCTGTAATGGTATAGAATCACAGTGTGGTATACTGTGGAAACACGTAACCAAATTGTAAAGTATTCCAAACTCACACCATGCTCCCTAATATAGTTCATAACTGCTTGCATATCATAAAAATTAATGACCATGGAGTAGATGAATTAAACAGGCCCTCTTCCACATGAATGTGTAATGGGTACCATGAAAGAGAATCTTTTCAGAACTGTAGTCTAAGTCATGGGGCAGTAGACCTGTAGGGGACATGCCGACATTGTGCACTGCAGTGTAATATACAGTACATCTTGTGGTATTGGGCCATGCTCATGCATTGGACAGTAATATAGGATCAGAATAGTGACATATCTATTGTCTATTGATACCTATAATGTGCATTCTCAACAGCAGGCAATAATCCACCATTTCTGTTTTTAGGTGATGAGATTCAGCTATGCAAATATACCTGTTAAGAATGTATTGACCTACTTTAGAAGATTTAGGGTACAGAGGCATATGTTGCTGGTTGGACAAGATGTGAGCGCCCATCCATAGTTGATAGACAACACTGGGCAGCAAGTGGTATACCACATGTATCAATGTAAACGTTATACAACACACATTTATGCAGTATGTACTTATAACAACATATACTGCTTCATACTGGAAAGATGATAAAGTCAGCAAGCAAAGGAGAGTAGCATCCTCAAGCCTTAGTGAGTACCTGCAAGAGGTGGACCCTGTTTTTACAAAATCTTACCAAGAAGACACGGATTTATAGACTCTATTTTATATAGCATACATCATGAGCAGAAGTAGTTTAAAAAACAATAAAAGACAGCTGGAATACACATGTCCCAGGACAAGGACAAACAAGTGCCCAGTCCTGGTATGCACACCGGTGCTAGGACTGGAAAAAATGACACAGAAACATTCCTACAATGCAATTAAACCAGACTCAGGGAGAGAACAACCCCCCCCCCCGACCCCTACCCATTGTAGAAGGTAGTAGTAGTCCACAAAAACTGACGGGACAAAAAAATCCATAAAATGATAGAGTGGACTATTGAGGAAAGAAATAAATTATGTACTGTTACTATTATGAAAAAAGCCCGGAATTTCCAGATAGAATAAGATTAAGAGAGAAATTAATGGAAAGAAAAATATTTGGACAAGAAAAACCATCAAAAGCTTCAAATGCAAATTTATGTTCATTAATACAAAATATCCATGAAAAACATTATACAGACCAAGAAACCTTGGGATGTTTGGAAAATGAAGTGACTGAGGACTTGCAAAATATTAAGAACAAAACCTAGAGATTTTTGAAAGGTTTTGGACATAGGAAAGAAAGAGAGCTGAGCTGGTGTAATATTTATGCAAAGGAGAAGGCCAAACTAATCAATGCAAAAAAGCAGCTCCAAAGATGCATCAAGAAAAATACAGGCAAAGGCACCCAAACATGAAAAATTTCATAATACAAAAAAATAAGACCACAAAGGGGGGATGTAGAATAGAAGATTAGTAAAGTAAAATTAAAGAAAGAGAAGCTGAAGTTATGGGATACCTGCAAAGTGAAGGACTTAGTGTTGAAAGTCTAACAAAGGTTATGTCACAGCATGATGGAACAATGATTTCCCAAACTAAGGGGAAACAGGCAAAGCGGGAGACAACTGAAGAAGAAATATAGACGTGAGAAAAAAAAAGAGATGTAATGTTGTGCAATATTTATGCAAAGGCGAAATCAAAACTAATCAATACAAAAAAGCAGCACCAGAGATATTTGAAGAGAAATACAGGTTAAAGCTTCTGGACATGGAAAATTTCACAATACAGTAAATAAGAAAATAAAGGGGAAAGTAGCAAAGATGATTAGTAATGGAGAAGGTAAAGAGATAGAAACTGAAGTTGTGGATTACCTGTGAAGTGAAGGATTTACTGTTGAGAATTCAGCTGTGGTAATGTCACAGCATGTTGGAGCAACAAGCCCCCAACGTAAGGAGAAACAGATAGAATGGGAGGCATCTGATAACTTGCCACATTAAGATACTCTGGAGCCTCTGGAACCAGTACAAAAGTTTAGCTGGAGTTGTTCAGCAAAGGAAGGAGCAAGAAACAGTGGCAACTCTGATGCAGTCAATGTTGTGGAGTGATAGGCCAGTGAGTTCCCATATGAAAGAGCAATGGATGATGCAGAATGCAATTGAAGAGAATACATCACAGAAGATGTTATGGAACTTTCTGTAAAATGCCTTCAGGAAATGGAGAACAAAGAACGTGCCCTCAGTTTAAAGGAAAATGATCTAAGGGAAGAGTTGTTTGATTTAATATCGATTGATAGACATATTATGATCAATGAAAGAAACACATTACAGGAAGTCAATAAGACCCAAAATGTTAGAAGTCTAATAAAACAAATGGAGAGTAATCAAGACTAGTAACAGAAATTCACGTGATAGAGAAGAAAATAGGATACATTACTGTGCAGCTAAATTAACAGATAAAGTCTTACCACAAAAATATAGGGCAATAATGGAAAGGAAGTAAATAAATCTAATGCCATCATAAAAGCATGGAGTAGAGAAACCTATAAAGCAATTACGACAAAAAGTGTCACTGTTCGAAGAGTAGAGATCAGTGTAAAGATCAATAAAAACACTTAGAAATATAGAAGTGATAAAAGCAATGCACGGCATTAGAACAGACCAAGATCTTTTGTACATTATTGCAAATAATAAATTAAAGAGATCAGCACAGGCAGAAAAACTTACATGATATGCAGATAAATACAAAGGAAAAGCACAAAATAAGCAATTCATTGATTACACAAAGTTTTATAGAGAATTGGGAAATAAAGCAAAAGGAATAGAAACACCACCAAAAAAGAAGAAATAGACACATTTTTGGAGAAGTACCTACGAAGACCATGTAGAACATAAAGATTCTGAATAGACAGAAGCAGTAAAAGAAACAGTAAGTTGTTCAAATGTCCAGCATGGCCAAAGAAATTGAAAAGCTCCTAATTGGCAAACCCTAGGCCCAGATATAGTACCTAACTTCTGGATAAAAGTATTAACATCTTTTACATGAAGATTTAGTCCTCAGTAAGAACTACTTGTATGCACACCCCAAACAGACACCAATCTTAACAGGAAAAAATTATACCCCTCTTTAAGAGCGAACATACAAACTATCCTAAAAAATATAGACCAATAACTTGTCTTCCAACAATGTATGAACTATATACTGGAATTAATACCAACATCGTTTATAGTCAGTTAGAATAAAACTCAATCATGGCAATAGAACAAAAGAGGAACAAAAGAAAGTCATATGGAAAAAAGGACCATTTGTTGTTAAATAAAGCCATAATGGAGAATTGTGAGTACAAATGAAATACACCAACCAGTAAATAAAGAATAACCATGAAACTGGAACCACACCAACGTATTTTAATTTACTGCTTTCATCCTGACAATGCAAAATACTTCATCAGAATGGAGAATTGTAAAAAGGTAAAGAATCTAAGTATGGCACAGACTCATTACAAAGAAGCATTTGACAGCATCCCACATTCATGAAAAAAGGAGTACTTACAAATGTACAAGACATACCCTACATCAATGAATTACATTACAGTGTCCATGAAACAGTGGCAAACCACTATGCAGCTAAGCCATGATAAAAGGACAATTTATTATCCCAGGGATAAAAATTCAAAGGACAATATTCCAGGGTGACTGTCACCACTGCTCTTTTGTCTTGCCCTTAACCCATTAAGCTGTCTACTTAACAGATTAGGTTATGGTTCCAATTTAGCTCCCAGAAAACAACAAAGTATAAGGACTTCTCATCTTCTTTTTTGGGTGATTTAAAACTGTACTGTTCATCAGATGAGGAACTGATATCACAACTGGAAGTAGTCAAAGCATTCTCAGATGATATAAGAATGTCATTTGGTCCTGATAAATGTGCAAAAGCAACCTTTAAATCTGGAAAAAAAAATGGCAGTGCCCAGGGTGGCTACAGCTTTGTTAGCTCATCAGGAAGAAATGCTTATTCCTGCTTCTTTTGCATACAAAACAAAAAGAAAAAAGAAAAAAAGAAAAAAATCACTTTCCAGACTGGATACAATTACTTATACCAGAAGGAAATTACTGGAAATTAAATGGATTACTAGAACAAGCTGCTAGCTTGAACCTCTGTTGTCTGTGGAGTACTCAGGGCCTACTTCACTTGCCGAAATCCTGGATCTCTGCATTTTAAACAGGAATGCCATCAGAGGTCTGAAACGTCACAGGGATGGTTCTGGAATGCTGTGGAGCAGCTACAAAGGAAAAAGATGTGAAAGAACTAGAAAGAGAGGCTTGCAGAGGTGGAGCTGCTGCTAAACTGAAGAGAAACCTCCACAGGCCTGCATTACCTTCAGTATTACTTGCAAATGTCTGCTCACTGGATAATAAGATTTATTTATTTATTTTACATTTGTTAACCGGGGGTGCCTGACTGAGCCGAAAAGGCCCTTTTTCAGCAGAGGCCCAGGGAGAAAAGCTCCACATAGAAAATTATAGATACATTTAGACATGATCAGTACACACACAAATTACAAAATACATGTTTTTACAGTGGTATGCAGCACATCAACAGTTACAGTGGAGAGAACAAACAAAAAAACGGAGATGGACTATCTGAGAATGACAAAAAAATGGACCATCTGAGAATGGAGCTCACAAAAAATAAGGTGAGGGACACTTATTTGTTCGTTTTCTCTGAAACATGGCTGCATAGCAACATTAGTGACAATGCTGTGAACCTAGATGGGCTAACTCTCTTTAGAGCAGATAGATGTAAAGCACAGAGTGGTAAAGCTAAAGGGGGTGGTGTATGCATCTATGTTAATAACAGATGATGCAAAGACTGTAAGCTGATTCAATCATACTGCTCTGAAGATGTGGAAATATTGACACTAAAATGCAGACCTTTCTATGTACTAAGGGAAATCAGTGGGATATATGTCACAGCAGTGTACATCCCCCCAGTGCTAACACCACTGAAGCTCAAAATAAACTCCATGATATCTGTGAGATACAAAGCAGAAAAGCAGAATTTGCACATGTGATAGCAGGTGATTTCAACAGAGCTGAGCTTAAGGAGGGCTGCCCCATTTTTACCAGTATGTGGATTTCCCCACCAGAGGGGAGAACACCTTAGACAAAGCTTACAGCAATATTAAAGGATTCTTTAAAGCTTTGAAACACCCCAACATATGCAACTCTGATCACACTGCCATCCTGCTTCTGCCTACCTATAAGATGGCTCTGATCAGAGAAAAACTGACAACTAAAAAGATCAGAGTCTGGCAGGAGGATTCCATGGATTGCCTTCAGGACTGTTTCAATACCACCTGCTGGAGGGTCTTCAAAGAAGTGGCTATGCACAACCTCCAGTTAGAAATAGACACATATACTGAATCAGTTCTTACTTACATAAATAAATGCATGGAGGATGTAACCACCACTAAAGCTATTGCTATAAGAGCTAATCAGAAGCCCTGGCTCACCAGGAATGTCTACAAGCTACTGAGGGAAAGAAACACAGCCTTCAAGTTAAATGACAAAGAAAGGTTAAAGGCGGCCAGGTCAAATTTGAAAAAGGGCATCAAAGAGGCAAACAGGGAGTAGGGGAGGAAAATTCAGATCTGCTTTCAAGACATGAGGAACATGAGGGATACAGCAGCTCAAAGACTATAAGACCAAAACACCCCAATGTGAGGACAGCTTGGAATTCCTAAATGAACTGAACTCCTTCTTTGGCAGATTTGAGGAGAACACCACCACCATACCTTCTAAAACAAACACTGACAGAGGAGATAGTGCTCACCTTAAATTCTGGGGAGGCGGGACTTCAACTTAAGAAGCTGAATCCTAGGAAGGCTGCTAGACCAGACAACATACCTGGCAAGGTGTTGAAGGGGTGGTGCTGATCAGTTATGTCTGCTACTGACGCACATCTTTAACTCATCCCTTGTATGGAGAAAGTACCCTTGCATTTCAAGAAAACAAATATTGTCCCACTTCCGAAGAAACCCAACTCTACCTGCCTCAGTGACTTCAGACCGGTTGCCTTAACCTCAAACGTCATGAAGTCCTTTGAGAGGATTGTGAAGAAACATGTATCTGCAGGTCTGCCTAAGTCCTTCAATCTTCTCCAGTTTGCATACCAGGCAAATAGACTGACTACGGATGTGAAATCAGTCGCACTTCACCCTGCACTAAAACATCTAGAAGGGAGGAACATCTACGTAAGGCTTTTGTACATAGACTTCAGTTCTGCATTCAACACTGTGATACCAATACAACTGGTGGATAAGCTTGTAAAACTTGGGATAAACAAGCACCTATGTAACTGGACTCTTGACTTTCTGATTGGTAGACCCCAATGAACATGTGCTGGAAACAACACCTTTCAAGGCATAGTTCTGAATACTGGAATTCCCCAAGGTTGTGTGCTCAGCCCCTTGCTCTTCACCATCCTCACCCATGACTGTACTGTGAAACTCAAACCATATTATAAAATTTGCTGATTATTCCATAGTCATGGGTCTCATTAGTGGTGGAGGTGAACATAACTACAGGGATGACATGAACACTTTGATGGCCTGGTGTGACAGGAACAATCTGGACCTGAATGTTAATAAGACCAAATAAATGATTATTGACTTCAGGAGAATGGCAACAGTTCACCAACCACTCACTATCAAAGGGGAGGTAGTAGTGAAAGTCAAAACAACTAAGTTCCTGGGCCTTCACACCTCTGATGACCTATCCTGGGCTGCTAACACCAACCATATAGTCAAGAAGGTTCAACAGAGGCATCACCGCCTGAGAAAACTCAAAAAGGCCAGGTTCCCACTATCTGCTCTTACCACTTTTTACAGGGGAGCTATCGATAGGATCTTCACTAGCAACCTCATAGCATGGTTCAGCAACTGCACAGTTGCTGAGAAGAAGAAATTACAGAGGGTGGTGAGGATGGCTGAGAAAATCTTGGGCACAAACCTCCCTTCTATTCAGGAGCTTTTCTTTACAAGAGCAAGAAAGAGAACATACAAAATACTAGCTGATTCGACCCATCCGACCCACAACTGGTCCTCACAACTTGTGTCTGGAAGGAGGTATCGCAGCTTCTGCTGTAGGACTAGCAGATTCAGGAACAGTTTATATCCTACAGCTGTGAGACTTATTAATACGGACATCAACCATAATACCAGATACACTGAAGCATCTTTTTTTTTTTTTTTACTTAATCCTGCTGCTCTGTGCAATTACAGGCAGTATTACTATTATGCAATATGATGGCTATACTGAGTCATGTCTAAAGTTAACAAGTGCAATATGGTAACTAAACAGCAGCTATTCACTAGTGTCTATTTATTCTCTATCTTAATGGTGAAGGGGTTTGGTGGTGGGTATTTATTTATTATTTATCACTGGATAATGGGTATGGAGTGTGTTTATGTAATGTGAACTACTTCTTGCATGTCATACATGTTATTTTCTTTCTTATGTTATTCTCTGATACTTTTTGTTGTGGCTTTCGGCTTCGGAACTCCGATCCGCTAATGATTGGCAGTAGATTTTTACGTGCTGAGTTGCCGGCCCTGACGCACAACCTTCAATGAAGGTATGCCCATTCACGCATGTCTCCACACAGAAGATGCTCTAGCTGAGAATCGAACAGGACAACGTCTTACTGTGAAGTGACAACGCTACTGCAGCACCGCCACCGTAGTCATCTGATACTGTTGTATCTATATTACTTGCACTGCATTTTTCTCATGAGCTGACATTTGTAATTTTGTTTAGGCTGCACTTGTGTGTTCCTAAATGACAATAAAGTTTCTTTGAAATCTTTGAAAGCTGCAGCACCAAGAAAATATCAGTCTGGGACAGGAATGTGATATAAAAACCTGAGTAAGAGGGAATTTGTAAATATTTGGGAAATCATGAGAGATCAAGAATGAAGCATAAAAAACTGCAAACAAAACTCAGTAAGGAATATTTTAGAAGATCAAAAATTAATACTAAAAACAGTCCTGACATCTAGGAACAAAGTCCAAGCTATAAACCAATTTGCTCTTCCTGTTCTAACTTACAGCTTTAGGGTGATTGACTGGCAAGGTATTAGATCAGTTGGACAGGAAAACAAGAAAAATGCTTCATGCTTATCAAATGATTTAAAAAAATCAGTGTACATACAAAGATCATATATTCCTCATTATGAAGGAGGTACGTGCCTCCTTGAAACTGAGAGCAAGAGGTAGCTTTTGACCAGGGTAATTTTGGTAACTGCTGTGTGGAAGTTTTTATTCCTGTATAGTAGGCCTAGTTTTGGTGGGGTTTTCTGATACTATTTTGTATGTGTAGGTCCAACTAGAGATTATTGTCAATCATGACACCTAGTAGCTTGGTATGACAAACCAATTAAATTTCAGTACTGTTGGCTGAAAAGATGTAGAGGTTTGTTTTGTTGGAGCTATAGGGTTTGTGGGTGAAGAGAAGGAGCTCTGGGGTTTTTTTTTGTGGGGGTTCAGTAGGAGTTCAGTACTGGACAGCCATGTTTCTATGGAAGAGAAAGTCTGTTGTATTATGTGTTGCAGGTGAGTTAATGTGTCTGATACACAGGTGATAGTGGAGTCATCTGCATACTGGATTAGAGTACCTTCACAGGAGGATTATGTAAGAGGATAGACCAGTGTTGGAAAGTTCTTTAATGAGTTTGAGGCAAGATACCATGTCAAATGCTTTTGACAAATCTAGAAATACTGCAGATACTAGTTTGCACAGGATTTGTTGACAGAATCCATGAAATTTAATAAGGCTGTTGAGGTACCGTGTGCTGGTCTAAAGCCATGCTGAATGTGGGGAAAGTGGGTTGTTGTGTGCAAGATGGAGGAGAAGTTGTAGGTGTAGACATTTTTCTAGAATCTTCGAGAGGAGGGACAAGACTGCAATAGGATGAACGTTTGTGATGTCAGTGAAGTTGCTTCCCTTATGTAAAGGAATAATGTGTGATCTTTTCCATATATTAGGGACATGTGATTCATCTCTGGATCTATTAATTAAGATGCCAACAGGGAATGCTATTGCCTCTGTGGCAAGCTTTACATATTCTAGTAGGAAGTTGTTTGCTGAGGATGAACAAGTTTTCAGATTTTGTAGTAGTTTTTTTTTTTAACTGAGATAAAGGGAGGGGCTGAAACGTAAGCTGGGTTAGTTTAGTTTTTGGTTATGAGTGTGGGTTTGTGTGTGTGTGTGTGTGTGTGTGTGTGTGTGTGTGTGGGTGTGTGTATGTAAAAAGGTTAGTACTGGGGGTATTAGTAGAAGTAGTGAGATGGGGCGGATGAGTTGGATTTACTTTTAGGTTAGATATGGACTATGTTTTGAATTTGGTGGCTGTTTGCAAAGGTGGTATACTGGAGTATGGCTTGGGATTATTTTTATTTCCTGGGTTGAGTAGTGATGTTACAGAGGACCAGAATTTCTTAGGGTTGTTTTAGTGGTGATCTTGAATGCATGATTAGTATGAATTTTTGTCATGCAACATTTGTCTTTCTGTTTGATTGCAGAGTTGTTTCTATAACTGAAGATTTGCGCCATTTTTATTCTTTATTCAGGCAGTCCATGCTTTGTTCCTGTCTTTCATTAGAATTTTAAGTGACTTGGTGAGCCATGGGGCATGGTTATTTTTTATCTTTATTGCTTGTTGAGGGACTAGAGAGTTAAGAATGTTTAGGAAAGTGCTGTTGAAATGTTCAACTGCATCATTAAAGGGAAGTCTTTTTAGGATGGACCAGTCTATAGCTTTTAGATATTCATTAAATACCTCTGCTAAATTTTTGTAGGTTGCGTATAGTTTTGAACTTGTGTTGCTTTGTGAGCTGGTGATAGTCCTGTGAGTATAGGCTGGTAGGTAGTCACTTAAGGAGACAGGGAGAGTGCCGGAGCATGTAAAGTTAGAAGGGTTCAACACTAGTATCCAGTCCAGTGTGGAGTGCTGGATGTTAGTTTTACTATATCTGGTAGGAGTATTTATAAGTTGAGTAAAGCCACAGAGATTTATACTGTTTGTTGGGTGGTGTGAGGTCAGTGTCTGCCAGTCAGTGTTAACATCCCTAGGATAATGGTTTCATTCAGTATTGTTTCAGATATCCAGGCTAGAATATTTTCTAGAATGGGAATGTTCTGCCCAGGAAGGATGTACAAAACAACCGTGCAGATATTCTTAGATGAGTTAAGTTTTAGAAATGTTATAAGGATTTCGGCTGTGCAGAATTTTGGAATAGTCTTTGATTATTGGGGAAACTATCAGTTGTTAGGGAAAATTAGGGCTATTCCACCACCTTTTTTATGTGCTCTGTCTACTCTGATAATGCTGCAACCGGGGGGGGGGGGGGGGGGTTCAGTTATCTTTTATTTCTGCTTTTAGCCAAGTCTCTGTAATAGCAAGGATGTCAGGGTTAAGAGTGTGTTAACCAGGCATGAAAGAGTCCCAGTTTGTTGCACATGCTCTTGACATTAAGAGTGATAAGTTTTAGTAGAGAGAGAGAAATCTCTCTTTCCATTACAAAAACGGCTTTACTAATCCTAAATTGATATCAATTTAGTTCAGTCAAAACTGACAGATCAGGAGTCAGTATGTGCAGGATTCCTACAATAACACTTCTGCGTTTACCTGGCCCATATTTGATTATCAATTAAATTGCAACATTATGTGAGCTATTCATCTGTAAAACACTAGAAGTCTGCTTTTGAGACAAGCACCCTTACAACTAGTTTCATAGGTTCATAGGTAGGTACTAGGCTATCGGCCCTAGGGCCCATACAAGTCTAGCCAAAAAATGTACCCTGGCTTTCGCCACCCAAGAAAATTATTTTCCTGTGCCCCTGTCGAGCAGAGCCACAGAAGTGATCCCCGGGGTGAATTTCCTATTACCCATCCAATCATCAAGATTTTTCTTGAAGAGTGCTAATGAGGAGCTCTGTTTGACATAGATAAGTAGTCTGTTCCAGAGTATGGGAAGTCTCTGGGACAGGAATCTATCCCTCCAGCATGTTCTGTTTATTGTGGTGACAAGGTTAAGGTCCCTAGAGCGTGTAGCTCGGAGGGATTGGGATTTCTTTAAGTGGAGCATGTCCAACAGCTCTGGGTTTGACATAGCTTTGTATGTTAGGCAGAGATCGCCCCTGAGTAGGCGATATGCGATGGAGTAAAGCTGTAGATTTTTGAGACTGTCTGCGTAGGGCATATGTTTGAGGCCAGTAATCCTCTTTGTGAGGTATTTCTGTGGTATTTCCAGTTGTTTTAGATGTCTTGTGAGGTACATACCAAAAGGGGCATTGTACTCTATAATGGGTCTAATGAGTGATGAGTAGAGGGGAACAATGACCTCTTTTTTTCTGGATGAGAAACCTTTTGTGATGAGATGAGCCATGTAGAAGGACTTCCTGACCACTGTGGCGATGTGATTATCAAAGGAGAGACTACTGTCCACCTGTGTCCCAAGGTCTCATCATATTTTCGGCATTAAGTAGACTACCAGCTATGTGGTAGTTCATGGGTACAGAGTTTTTACCAAAGGGGATGACGATACACTTTTTGGCATTGAGCTTCAGGCCATGGCTTTGACACCAGGTATCTGTCTCATTGAGGCCCTTTTGTAGTCTGTCCACATCGTTAGGAGTTTCGATTATGGCTCCTAGTTTGCAATCATCTGCAAACTTTGTTAGCCAAAGACCTTCTTGTGTTGACCTGCACTTCAGAGAAGTAGATACCAAACAGGAGAGGACCCAGGACTGAACCCTGTGGTACTCCACTTGTCACTGGTCTGATGTCAGATTTGTAATCTGCTACTTTCACAGTGTGGGTTCTGTCCATGAGCCAGTTGGCAACCCATCTTGTGACATAGGTATTTATACCTAGTTTAGTGAGCTTATCTATAGTTCCAGAGTGGGGGATGGTGTCGAAAGCCTTGGCGAGATCTAGATAAGCTGTGTGAACCATTTTACCCTCATCTATGGCTTTGGTGACTGCTTCAAAGAAGTCAATCAGGTTTAGGAGACATGATCTGCCTTTTACAAATCCAAACTGAGTAGGGTCCAGAGTTTGGAGATTATCAATGTCTTTGTTTATGAGTTTCATGATGATACGTTCCATGGCCTTGCAGACCAGGCTCATCAGGCTAATGGGGCGGTAGTTCCCGGGGTCCTTTGTGGCTCCCCCTTTGTGGAGTGGGATAACTGTCACGGTGCGCCATTCAGTGGGTACAAAGCCTGAGGTGAGGCTATGATTGAACATAGTACTTAGGTAGGGTGCCAGTTCATTCTGTAGTTCGTGTAGAACGCAGCCTGGGATATTGTCAGGTCCCATGGATGCTGTGTTCTTGGCTTTGGAGAGTGTGTTTTTTACCTGTGCAGCCGTGATTATAGGAACTTTGCATTCTTCAGGTATAGAGATGGGTCCTCTAGGGGGTGAGAGGGGGGTAAAGTTAGCACTAAACCTACCTGCTAGGATGTTGGCAATATCAGTTGGTTCTGTATATTTAGTGCCATTATGCTGTAACTCAGAGCATATCTGATTGTTCCCATTTGGATTCTTGACATAGCTATAAAATGCTTTGTGGCTGTCTTTAGAGTCAGTGGCAATTTTGTTTTCATAACTAGCTTTGGAGGATTTTATGAGAGATCTCAGCTTCTTACTGAGGTTGACCAGGAAGTTCCTCCAGTCATGGGATTTTACTCTTTTTTGCAAGAGTTTCTTTCTCCTGTTGTAGAGTTTGTTTATGGCAGAGGTCCACCAGATTGGCTTCCTTTTTTTGGGGGGATAACATCTTGGTTCTATTAGGGATAGCATGATCCATACACTCGTGTAAGTGCTTATAAAGTGCATTTGTGTAGGATTCGGCAGTCATACCTCTATTGTCCATCTGCATGGGTGTCATGAAGTTTGCCACTTCTGTCTTAGGAAGTGTAAAGTTGGCTTTTGAGAAGTTTTTTATGATGGTTTCCCTAATTGGGACGGGGGGGGTTGGATGTGGATGTCTAGGCTGATTAGCTTGTGGTCGGATCTGACCAACGAGGAATTGACCTCTGGTGTGGAACACCAGTTTCCCATGTTGGTAATGACCAGGTCTAGGATATTGCTGCCCCTGGTGGGGGTGTGAATAAGTTGATCCAAGGCGTTGGAATTTATGAATTCTAGAAAACGTTGAGCAAGAGTTGGTACATGAGTAGTTTTCCCAGTTAATGGTGGGGTAATTGAAATCGCCCATTATTAGGGTGTTGGGTTGTACCCTAATACTTTCCAGTGTATCAAGAAATGAGGAGTGTGAATCCTGGGGCATGGTGGGGGGTCTGTAGCAAGCTACAATTTGAATTGCGGTCTTGCCCAGAGTTAGTTGCACTTGGATAATCTCGGATGCATTATGCTGTGCAACTAGCCTGGAGGTATGGATATCCTTAATGAATATGGACACGCCTCCACCTTTAGTGCTTCTTTCTGGGTTAGGTGGCCAAAAGGTGTGGTATGAATTGAAGCCTGGTAATGCAGGGGTGCTCTCTGGAGCTTTGAACCAGGTCTCTGTCACTGCACATATGTCAATGTTCTCCATTTTAAGGTGTGTCTCAAGTGAGTGCATTTTGAGGTTTAGACTTCTAGCATTGAGTAGCATTACCCTCAGATTTTGCTTGCTTGTACCTGTTACGGTGGTGAATTTGCCATATGAACCTTGCCTAAAAAGGCACTATAGGGGTTGCAAGAGTCTTAGCCAGTATCCGGAATCCTAGAGGCGACAGGTGCAGGCCATCTCTGGCAAAGCATCGTGGACTGTCAATCATGTCATCCCAGGCAGACAAATACTGGATAGAACCTGTGTAGCTATACTTTGGAATGCAATGCTTTTCTGGAAGAGTTGTATTTACAAGTTATAGCTAACAAGTACACTTTCACTTAAGGATTATCTTAAGAGTGTCACAACTCTAATTTTAATATCATAAGTAAAATACATCGGCTGCAGTTTACTCAGCTTCTGTTGCCTCCATTTTTTATATTCTGTGAAATGCACCGTTACAGATATTTCAGTAGTTAACTTATTTAACTTCAAAATACTGTTTATTCAGGCTTTCTTTTCAGACAACAAATTTTCAGCAGTGACATCACTTCACAGTTTGATGCTTCTAACAATAACTGCACCTACCACTAACCATATAGTAATCTGGTGATATGTTGCTGATATAATGTACAAAGAAATACTCTTATCTGACAACCCTAATGGAGCTGAAACAAAAATTGCTTCATGGGGACACATATGATGCGTTATTACATGAAAGAACCTTTTAAAGCTACAGGAGTATACAATGAATTCAACTCACCAGATGCCAGACAGGAACTTTCATTTCACTGAAGATGTGACAAGCATTTGTAGTGACTGAGCTGACATTTGCACACCAGAAGATAGAAAACAGCCATGGCTTGTCAATGACAAAGAGGTTCACTAAAACCTTCTTCTGGAGATAGTCTCTGAAAGGATGGGGACAAAACAAGGCATTTTAAAACACATTTAAAAAGGGACTCTGGTACAGTAAAGGTGCATAAAAGTACAAGTCCAGTAAAATTACATTACTTCTTTTAGAAACATGCTTTCACCTCTACTACACATTACACGCTAAGTTTGGTGACAAGACTTAAAACTTTCTTAGAAAACATTAAGACATTTCTTCTTATTCTGGTTCTTTTTTCCATATTGCCTGATGGCCATCAGCTTTCCACCTGCACCTCTCAACCTGTAAGCACAAGAAATCTGGACAAAACCAAAAATAAAAGGGGGAGGGTTAAAAGGCCCAAAAACAGGGACAGATTTTTTTTAAAGATTGCTCTTATAAACTTAGAAAGTTAATATCCCAAAAGGTTTTGCATTAGTATGCATTTTCTGAAGGATACGATGACTGAAACTCAAATATTTGTTATTTAGTGATACTAATCCTCAATGATTTTCCAGAAAAAAAAACAGAAATTTTGTGAGGAACAGACTAAAAATAAGGGGCAAAAATCTGGACAGTTGAGAGGTATGTCTCCTCCTAAGGGATCATTATTCAAGTATCCATGTTAATTTCTGCTTGCCCTAAAACACTTTCATCCTTGAATGAGTATTATTCACACAGTGTTAGGGCTATGATCCATGCAGGATTATGCATATGCATTTATCCTGGTACTACAGAATGCACACTAACTGGTGAGGGCTCACCCTGGCCTTCATGCTTCGTGTTGTATAACTAGCTTCCAGTTGCCAGTCGTGTTGCCAAGTGGGGCTGTCTTCCTTGCCTCAGGATGAGTCACCGACTTCCATCTTCCCAGGACAGGTCCTTCAATGCTCAGGTCACCAAGGCCGTAATTAGAGATTTATGCCTCTACACCACAGATCTGGTTTCATCAAGCATTTTTCCTTCTACAGACTACACATAGATCAAATAAAAGATTTGGTTGTCAGCTGTAGTTATTCACATAGAATTAGGGCGGCCATGGTGGTGCAGCGGTTAGCATTGCCACCTCACAGCAAGAGGTTCTCCAGTTCAATTCTCGGCTGAGGTGTCTTCTGTGCGGAGTCTGCATGTCCTCCCTGTGGTCGCGTGGGTTTCCTCCGGGTGCTCAGGTTTCCTCCCACATCCCAAAGACATGCAGTAGGTGGATTGGACACTCTAAATTGGCCCTAGGTGTGAGAGAGTGTGTGTGTGTGTGTGTATGTGTGTGTGTGTGTGTGTGTGTGTGTGTGTGTGTGTGTGTGTGTGTGTGTGTGTGTGTGTGTGTACACCTTCTGTAGAAGGTTGGGCGCCGGGCTGGCAACTCAACACCATAAAACTCCACTTCCAATCATGAGCGGACAGATGATCCGCTGTGGCGACCCCTAACCGGGAAAAAGCTGAAAAAAGAAGATGAAGTTATTCACATAGAATTGTAGCGCAGCAATGGTTGGTAAAACATGGTTAGTCAATAAAATGAAGACAAGTGAGATATTGAAAAACTGGAAATAAAGGCACTTAATTTTCAAACACATTATGAAAACTATTATATGGTGCCCAGGTGAGCGTGAGCAAGGAACAGCAGTCACTTGTGGAGATGTAAAGCAGGATGCTTCCCTACATCTAGACAATGAAAATACATTATACTCATGAGATACAGATAAGGCTATGAGCTGGGTTGTGGAGTGAAAACTTTACTAGTAAATATAAATGCAGACTCATAGCTGTAACCATTATTCAACATTCATGTCAAAAACTGCTCACATTTTTGTTTGATGTCCATCATTCTTGTAATTAAATATCACAAATGTTTGTGTGGTTTGGAGGGTGTCTTACAGGGCAAATGCATTATCACCTTTTGGTCTGCAAAGAAACCATTGGTTCTGAGTCTAAAAATGACAATTTTCATAGTCATAGCAGCATTCAGTGGAGCAAGGACAAATATCAACAGAATCAGGCACAAATCCAGAAATGATCAGGGATACTTTTAAAATATTAGTACTACTAACTTGAGACACTCACAAAATATGAGAATATGAATTAATATACATTTTCTGAAATAAAAGGAGCCTTATCTGCAATTACTATCATTATTTAAGTGTAATTCACCACCTTTTCTCCAAAAGTCACCAGTTTTAGGATTAAGAGGGCAGAGCTAAAATTTCAGTCAAAATCAGGGACAGTTGAGAGGTATGCTCACAGTTACTGCATACTGTGGCAACAGTTATGCTGCTCAGTTTGAAGTGAACTGCTCAGCAGGGCTGTGATCGTCTGTCTTCACCAAAATAAAAACTATCTTCTGATATTGGGACTTTGCAAATTAGTATGCTCTGGACACTTCAACAAAAAGATAACTGTAAAAACAAAATCTTCATGTCTGTCAAGAAAATGGATTTTTCTGTTGTGAATGCAAAATCTAAATTTGCTACTTTGCAGAACAAAAAGGAAAGCCTGCATTACGGCCTGTATCTCAGGAATGTTTGTCCTCAAGCACATAGCCGTTCTTTTCCGTAACGTCCCAGTATAGCCTCACCTGATGGCTCCTTCTCCCTGCATCCTAATGAACAAAATGCTCATCCAGTTCAAACCTGTTTCTGAAAAGACGACACCTCCACTGATGTTACATTCCTCCCATCTCAGGAAAAAAAAAATTCAAAATCAAGCTATGCTTCTTGTACCATGACTGGGACAGGAAGTACATAATACGGAGCCAATGAGTCCAGAACAGTATTTAACCCATCAGAACACATGGCATCATTCTCCAAAGGAACATATGACAAAGTGCCAATGAAAACAAAGAAGGTGAAGCTTGCCTGAAGTTACAGCACTCCATTTCATGACAAGAACTAATAAGGGTGGTACCACAGCAAAATAGATCAGGGTGTGGTTGGATAAGGAGACCAATTCCATCACCCAGTCATTGGTTGCCAAATCCAGTAAGAATATCAACTCACGAGTGTCAAAAATGATGGCTTTCAGAGGTAAACATCTGAATAGACTCAAAGTCCTTCATAATAACAAAGGAATTTTTTAGTCAGGGTTATTCAGCCACTCACCTAAATGTCAAAATTACCAGCAGCCAACAAGGTTATGGTAGCACAGCTGACGGTCACTTAGAAAGTCAGGGAACATTTGAAGGAATGTTCTTACAGAACTGGATAGAGTTTATTCCTCTACCCATGACATATTCAAAGGTACTAATACTTTTACTTTCATCTTGAATTTCACTTGAAATTCAGTCATAAAACAAGCAACTAACCCTCCCCTAATCTTATGCCCTCTAGGGCACTGAATAATAGTCATGGCTCAAGGCACAGCTACTGCTAGCATGGAGCTAAAGTTCTTATCTAACCAATGCCTCCATTAAAATGCAAGGCCAACATCATGCAACAGTGTGAGGCAGTCCTAGGTGCGTTGTGCATTGACCTTGCTTTCTTATATAGGCCATATACAGGGACTGCAGGATAGGTCCTACAAACAAGAACCCTGGGCACACTACAGAAAATGGGTGCACAAACTGCAACATGCTGTTTTATTCCAGGGCAGGGAAAACAGGCCTCTATACCTACCAAGGGACTGCACTTAGAACTTTCCAGAAAACCTACCCCAACGTCTACATTGAATGCTCTGAATGTGGACTATCACATTTCTTGAAAGTACTAGGAGTTCCTCTCTCTCTGAGTTAATTCCAGTTTCACAAGCTTATTTGCTGCGAGTTATTCCTGTCAGAAACCAGAACTTAGGTAGGCAGATGTAACAAAGATCCAGAATATCACAAAGTCATCCTTGCCATAAGAAATTCATACTGTAGAAATATGTGAAATCATAATGCAAAACCAGATATAAAAAATACATAGATGTCAGATAAACAGGTACAAGATAAAATGCTAATAAATAAAAATTGCACAAGTCATATAAGCAAGAGCAAAAGGCAGTGTTAATAACTAAGAAAAGATAAAGAATCAACATTTTAAAAATGTAGAACAAATGAAATAAGGTTTATAGAAAAAAGACAAAAACAATACTGTATAAAATTCAAACTGTCTGGCATAAATATCAGTTCAGGCACTCTAAAAAATGCACTCAGGAATAAAGCTAAAATGGAACACAGCAGTTAAAAAGTAATTGACAACAGAAGTAATCTTAGGATCTTCAGGTCCAGACAGAGTGGAATAAAAGATAAATCCTAGCAGTAACAAGGATTGGTCTACTCAGTGAAAAGCTAAATCAAAAATAAATAAAATGAACGAGGGAGAGATGACGAAGATAGACAGAAAGAAAGAATTACATACACCACACAGAATCATATTTACGTCTGTGCTAGCAAATAGCCACATTCTTGGAAATGGCTCCTTATCAAAACAAAGCCCAGAACAACCAAGAATTAAAAACATACAAATTTAGTGGGAGGATTGATTGGTCTTAAACAAACATGCTTAACATTGACAAAGTATTATTGAGTCACAAAAAAAAATCTAAATTTTTCTGCGCATGTTCCAAGGTTACTTCCCAAAGCATGCAACATTTCAGTTTTTGTAGATTGTGGGTAAGTCCCCAATGTCCCCTGCTAATTTTATATAAAAAAATATTAAAAATATCAGCACAGGCTGAAAAACTCAGAAGATATGTATATAAATATAAAGGAAACGTACAAAATAAGCAATTTATTGATAATCCAAAAAAAGTTTTAGAGAGAATTGGGAAACAAGGCAAAAGGAATTGAAACACCACCAATAAAAGAAGAAATAGATACATTTTGGAGAGATATCTATGAAGATCTTGTGGAACATAAAGATGCTAAATGGACAGAAGATGTAAAAAAAATAAATAAATAAACAAGAAGTTCAAATGTGGCAGGATATGAAATGGGATGAAGTAATGGCCAGAGAGATTGAAACAAAGTTAAAAAAGCTAATTGGAAAACCCCTGGGAAAACCCCAGGCCCAGATGCAGTACCCATCTTCTGGCTAAAAGTATTAACATCTTTACATGAAGATTTAGCCATAACTAATAACTATATGTGCTCCCCAAACAGAGACCAGCCTGGTTAACAACAAGAAAAACAATACTCTTACTTAAGAGTGAACCTAAAAACTACAGACCAATAATTTGTCTTCCAAAGATGTATAAACTATACACTGGAATTGATGCTGACAGAGTTTATAGTCATTTAGAAGAAACTCCACCATGGCAATAGAACAAAAGGGTAATAAAGGAAAGTCATATGGAACAAAGAATCTTTTGTTGTTAAATAAACTCACAATGGAGAACTGTAAAAAGGGGAAGAATCTATGACATGGCTAGACTAGAAAAAAGCATTTCACAGTCCCACATTCATGGACAAAAGACTGCATAAAAATGTATAAGATACACCCTACACTGACTGATTACATTACAGCAACCATGAAACAGTGGCAAACCACTTTGCAGTTAAGCCATGATAAAGGACAAATTATTATTCCAAGGATAAAAATTCAGAGAGGGATATTCCAATGCGACTCTCTGTCACCGCTGCTATTCTGTCTTGCCCTTAACCCATTAAGTTGTCTACTTAACAGATTAAGTCATAGCTACAACTTGGCTCCCAGAAAACAACAAAGTGGAAAGACTTCTCATCTTCTTTTTGTAGATGATTTAAAACTGTTTAGTTCATCAGATGAGGAACTGAAAGCACAACTGCAAGTGGTCAAAATTTTTCAGATGATATAAGAATGTCATTTGGTCTTGATAAATGTGAAAAAGCAACCTTTAAAGCAGGAAAGCTGCAGCACCAAGAAAACATCAGTTTAGAACAAGAATGTGATATAAAAGAACTTGAGCAAGAGAGTGTGTATAAATAATTGGGAACTGACGAAGGATCAACAATAAAACATGAACAAATGTGAATAAAACTTAGGAATATTTTAGAAGACAAATTAATACTGAAAACAGCATTGACATCTAGGAACAAAGTCCAAGCTATAAACCCATTTGCTATTCCTGTCCTAACTTACACTTTTGGAGTGACTGACTGGCCCCAAAAGGTGTTGGCTAGGTTGGACAGGAAAACAAGGATGCTTCATGCTCCTGAAATGAATTATAAATATCAGTGCATACCCAGACTATATATTTCCCATTCTGAAGGAGGTATGGATCTCCTCAAAATTGATTACATGTATAGATCTGCAGTTGTAGGACTGCATACATATCTGCTGACCTCATAAGACCCAAACATAGTGAAAGTTTTAAAACGTGGAAAATAAGTCTAAGATGACTTCCCTGCTTAGTCTAGGAGAAAGACATCAACGTCAAGTAGGAAAGAAAATCAAACCAGAAGTAGATAAAACTCAGGTAGCAAATGAATGTGCCAAAAAACAAAAGAAAGACTATAAGGTAAAGGATCAGATGAGAAGGCAAGAAATGTGGAAAATGCATAAATATAGTTGCAAGTATAGAAAACCCTTGTAACAACCTCATGTTGATCAGGATTGAATGCAGGAATGGTTAAGGACATGTGAATTTAAACCAAAAGATGAAAGGTTAATATTGGTGGGCCAAGATAGTGCATTACGTACAAATTGATTTACAAAGTCCATTGAACATGTGGGAGAAACAGACAAATGTAGGTTTTGTAAAACAGAATTGGAAACGGTTGCATATCTTGCTGTTCATGATATACTAATGGCAGAAGGACTGTATAATGAGAGGCATAGCAATGTGGCAAGACTGTTGCATTGGGAATTGTGCAAACATTATAATACTGAGTAGCTGAGAAGCATTGGAATCAAAGCATTATGGAGAATGATGATATTTATATCACATGCATCACCCATTACTGATGATGTTTATATCACATGCATCACCCATTACTGATGATGTTTATATCACATGCATCACCCATTACTGATGATGTTTATATCACATGCATCACCCATTACTGATGATGTTTATATCACATGCATCACCCATTACTGATGATGTTTATATCACATGCATCACCCATTACTGATGATGTTTATATCACATGCATCACCCATTACTGATGATGTTTATATCACATGCATCACCCATTACTGATGATGTTTATATCACATGCATCGCCCATTATTGATGATGTTTATATCACATGCATCACCCATTATTGATGATGTTTATATCACATGCATCACCCATTACTGATGTTTATATCACATGCATCATCCATTACTGATGATGTTTATATCACATGCATCGCCCATTATTGATGATGTTTATATCACATGCATCGCCCATTATTGATGATGTTTATATCACATGCATCGCCCATTATTGATGATGTTTATATCACATGCATCGCCCATTATTGATGATGTTTATATCACATGCATCGCCCATTATTGATGATGTTTATATCACATGCATCGCCCATTACTGATGATGTTTATATCACATGCATCATCCATTACTGATGATGTTTATATCACATGCATCATCCATTATTGATGATGTTTATATCACATGCATCGCCCATTATTGATGATGTTTATATCACATGCATCGCCCATTATTGATGATGTTTATATCACATGCATCACCCATTACTGATGATGTTTATATCACATGCATCATCCATTATTGATGATGTTTATATCACATGCATCGCCCATTATTGATGATGTTTATATCACATGCATCGCCCATTATTGATGATGTTTATATCACATGCATCACCCATTACTGATGATGTTTATATCACATGCATCATCCATTATTGATGATGTTTATATCACATGCATCGCCCATTATTGATGATGTTTATATCACATGCATCGCCCATTACTGATGATGTTTATATCACATGCATCGCCCATTATTGATGATGTTTATATCACATGCATCACCCATTACTGATGATGTTTATATCACATGCATCATCCATTATTGATGATGTTTATATCACATGCATCGCCCATTATTGATGATGTTTATATCACATGCATCACCCATTATTGATGATGTTTATATCACATGCATCACCCATTATCAACAGTTCAAAAAACAGATGGGAGAAAACCGGTCACAGTAGTCCATAAAAATAAGACAAAAGTAGAATTGGTCACTGAAATTGCTATACCCAGTGACTACAGTGTCTTATGTACAGAGAGAGATGCAAAGTCATAAAATACCAGGATTTGCAGGCAGAAACAAGGGTACTGTGGAGGAAGTATACCCAGACAGCTCCAATAGTAGGAGGAGCAACTGGTCTTATAAAAAATAATTTACAGTCGTACTTGGATATGTTACTGATACATGTAACCCCATACAGATTGCAGAATGAGTCATTACTGGCATATTGTGAGTGCAGTGAAGAGCACTTCTGGCCAACATCAAAGAATGAAACAATATTAATTTTGTGAACTTTAATCATACTTTAACTTAGGGATGGGGTCCATTCCAGTCATGGCATTAGAAACCCAAAAGACTTTGAGAAATTAAAAAACGGATTTTCTTATTGATGTGGACACAAAATGTTAAGTTACTGCCCACATACATTCCCAAATCGTGAACTACAGCATCAACTTTTCAGGGCATATTGTCAATGTGGTAATTTTCCGAGTTGGTTGATTTGCCAAATAATACAATAATGTCCTTTTTGGCATTTAAGTTTAGTTCATGGCTTTGACACCAGTTAGTTATTTTGGGACAAGCCTTCCTGCAGAATGGCTGAGCCATTTTGGGGATTTAGTGACTGCTCCTAACTTGCAGTCATCCACAAACTTTGTCTGACAGAGTCCCTTGGTGTCTGCCTTTATTTCAGAACAGTAGAAGCCTAACAGGAGAGGTCCCAGCACCAATCCCTGTAGGCTTCCACTGGTGATAGGAGAATCTACCACTAAAAGATGACTGATTTTGAATTCTTCGGTCCTAGCTGTGAGCTGGCTGGCAACCATGATGGGTGATGTAGAGGTTTATTCCCAATTCATTAAGCTTCTCCATTATGCCTGAGCAAAGTGTTGTGCCAAAAGCCTTGGCAAGATCTAGGCAGATGGCATGAACTGTCATGTCCTTCTTAAAAAGATCACCAAAGCAGAGGGCAATACATTGAGTAAGCAAGACCTGCTTTTTATGAACCCAAACTGGGACTGCAATGGGTCCAGTGTCTGCAATTTCTTTCTACTTATTGACTAAAACCTTCCCATTTTTCTAGTATAAACTTTGTCCCACTACAATTCTAAATTTATCTGGTTTTGCTTATTATTTTTTACTGCAAAAAAGGAAACAAAATTTAATTTCAAGCAGTCTACATAACTATAACTATGGACATGCTGACAGATGCAGGCCAACACTGCACTGTATATACTTGACTGATACATCTAATCTGTGCACATTACAGAATATATAGTCATCTATTCAGACTTTTTTTGTAAGCACTTAAGACAATTTCTTGTGTTTTTCATTGAAGGCATTACATCTGATTTACTTGTCTGGAAATAAAACTTTCTCATACTTATTATTTTATCCTAAAAATTCATTCTAAGTCACTCACTCTATCTTTTCAGCACTGATGTTATTATAGGGAAAATTGATTCTCTGTGCTTTGTCCCAGACAGGTCCGTCTTTGCCCCCAAAGATCTGCTGGAATCCTGGAGCCATCTGGACAACCTTTTCTCTGTCTTCGTCATGTAGCCAGAGGACCTAATGAGGGATAAGACAGCAATTAGCAGTAGAACAGGAAAACACACAACCCATTCATAAGGACAAACATTTTATGATGTCACTGAACCATTAGTAATGGAAGGGTAATATTAATACTTTTTATTTTAAGGAATTAAGGGATAATGAACAGAAATAAATCATTATACCACCACTGATGGTAATCCCAGACTCTATAGTTCATTCCTCTGCAATGGGATAACTCACGGGATTTCATTGTTTGGCATGAAAGAGGTGTGCAAGAACAAGAAAAGAACGGTAGCATGTGACAAGTTAGAACAGTGCAGAGAAGTGCAGACGTTAGCCCCGTACCTCTTAAATGTCCTTGACTTTGACTCAAATTTTACCTGTGTCCCTCTTAATCCCTCCTAAAACTGGTGACCTTTGAAGGAAAGGTGGTGAACTACACTTAATAAATAATGGCAATAATTAGAGTTATAGACTTATTTTACTTCAAAAAATGTATCTTAAGTCACATTCTCTTATTCTGTCAATGTCCCAAGTTAATAATACTAATATTTTGAAGTGTCCCTGATTTTTTTTTTTCTGGATTTGTCTTGTGTTCTGTTGAAATTTGTCCCTGATTGGTTGAGAGCTATGGTTAGCCCTGTATAATAAAATTCAGTGTAAATGTACAGAATGAGAGATAAGATAATGACAATAAAAATGGAACAGTATTACAAATGTCAGATGCTGTAACTGCATGTGTCAGCTGCTATGAGGAAGCAATGCAAGCTAAATGTACTCTTGAATGGAGGGAGAGAGAGAGAGAGAGAGGTACATTACCAGCACAATTCAAGACGCTGCTTTTTTCTCTAGCTATGCTGCTTGTGAGATGCACCTGGTGTTCTCATCATGGCTGGGGTGGGACTTCTATTCCTGCACAGATATTGGCAAAGTGAGACTTTGAAATGAGAACAACAAAATTTTTCAGAGTCTTCATCAAAATAAAGATAAAATGTTATTAAGAAAATGTGATACAAGAAATAAAGGAGAAAGGGGGCAAGAGAGTATCACATGGAAATGTTTCATCTAGCTATTTTGGTCCTAGCAGTGCTCAGATAACCATTCTTATTGTAAGATACCCAGACCCACAATTTGGGCATGCTCCCAGACTAGGGCTACCTCTGCATAGGGTGGAAACCACACATTCCATGGGCCAAGCAGCAGGAAATGTGCAGTAGCCATGATGCAATGACATCACAGTCCCCTTTTCGGCCTGGAAAAACAGTATAGTGCTTACTTTGCTAAGGTCTGGACAAATATGTATCTCTGCACATGCAATGTGCTTGCCTTATGATTTGAATACATATGCATACAGTATGAAGTTACAGGATCATGCTGTAGGACTTTTTTGTTCTCTCTCCCTGCAAAGGGTAAGCTGGCACCAGGCAATTATCTCCATCCTTCTTGAGGCAGCTATTTCCATGTCAAAGGTCACCTGTTAGACATCTGGGTCATATAAGGACTTTATCCCTCGGCACCACAGAGCTGGACAAGTAAAACGGAGGAATTAACAGAAGTCACACTGGTAACATCTTTCAGAGGAAGACACATAAGTGTAGGGGGCATAAACTGAAGACAGAGGAAGAACATTTCATGAGTAATGTCAAGATGTATTTTCCCGAAAAAGTTTGCTAATGTATGGGTTAACCTTGTTGAGAATGTCCCTTGTTGGAAATGTGCAATCAAAATTCAAGAACTCATGTAAAATATATAAAACATTTCCAGATGAATACAGGAAGAAAAAGACACTGAAAAACAGAAATATATTATCTATTAATAAGCAAAATAGGAAAATATGGGTGGAACAAATGGTCCTTATTATATTCTATACCTCTGATGGAATTCATACCAAACACATTGATGACAAGTGGTAATATTTTGTGCATGTAGTGACAGAGAGTAGAACTTAAATGAAATAGGAGGTAGCTGGTGAGTTAAAAGCTCAGAGGTGCTGCAGGAAGCCACTGGAATACAATGGGGGGGGGGGTCCACTGGGCAAGGCCAGCTCTGTGCACAGTTACAGTATTAAACACAAATCAGTTCCCAGGCTTTTGGAAATTGTAAAAAAACCCATGCCTAAACTACAGAATTCTTAAATTTACTTCATCTGTTACAATCATCACAGTCTATTGTGGACATAAATAAAAAAAAAATCTCTTCCATACAGAAATTCAAAACCAGGAAACCTTGTTTAATTCAAAAATGTAGAAAAACGTCAGGTGTAACTTCTTACACAAAATTCCCAGACGCACAAATAATGGTACAAGTACCTGTAGAAACAATGTAAACTCATATGAGAAGTTTGCATAGGGTATAAAGGTGCATCAAACTCGTAAACACATGAAATATGCAGCCTTGAATCAGTAAGTAAAGACTGAAATAGGTAGTTTTGCATCACTCACTAGAACAAAGATCATTATGGTTTGGAGAAGAAAATTAATAGCTTCACAAACCACACAGGGCAAGCACTTCATTGGAAGGCAGAGGCTGAGACAGTTAAAGAATTTATCATAGAAGCATACATTAAATGTGAGAATGTGGAAAAATAAAGGATACTCTAATTCTCGTCTCATAAAAAAATAGCCCACATTCGTTTCAATTTGGCTTTTTGCCGCCACACTTCAGTTTGTAGAGTAAACGGAGATGTCCAGGCAGCCATTAGAACATGTCTTGCTTTCATGTTGATTCTAGCTAACCAATCTTTATCTTGTATATATCATACTCTGGTACATGATTAAACTCTTGAAAACTAACACAGCCTTGTCTTAAGAGAATAAAGCAATGTGTAATTTTTCAGCAAGTCATTAGTGTATTCTTTGCCAAAATGACTAGCTCTTTTGACAGTTCACAAGGTAATGGAAAAGAGTACTATCCTTGTTCAAATACTAACTAGCTGGATTGTCTATCGGCTGCATAACAAATGCTTTTTATCTTTTTGACCAACTCCATCCTTATAAACCATGTGTTATATATAAGTAAAAGTCCCCAGGCTATACCTGGACTCTGGAGGGTCACTAACAGACTCAAATTATGATTCATTCATCTATCTCATCGTACTGCCCTTATTTATTGGTGTTCTACTCACTCTCACCTTTCTCTACCAGTTCCTTCAGACTTCAAACTGCTAAATGACCTCAGGTTACCTGTGACGTACTCAGGGTTTGATCCTTCTAGGTCAAAGAGATGGTTTAATGTGTCATCTGGGGTGATGCAAGCATTTCTCAGCTGCAAAGTACAACATAAGTTGTGAAAAAATACACCGAAATGTAAACAAATTGACC